>NC_085137.1:293673938-293712051 GCF_035046485.1 Aedes albopictus
CCTCTTATTATCAATGGGGCACTTTCGGTGTAGTACTAGATTTGTAGTAATAAGCTGAATTTTAGTATGGTGAGAAGGTCAGTTCTCTTTTTCTGCAATGAAATGGTATTATGATTCCTTACCTAATATGATGCTGTTTAAGCAAAACTTTGGATAACTATGTTGTTTATGTTGCAAGAAAAGGAGAAAACAACAACACTGTTACCCAAAGTTTTGTTCAAACAGCATCAAATTAGGCAAGGAATCATAATACCCACGCTTTTTCCACCATTTCATTGCAGAAACGGAGAATGAGGCACGTTCGGTGTAGTACTAGATTTGTAGTAATGAGCTGAATTTTAGTATGGTGAGAAGGTCAATTCTCCGTTTCTGCAATGAAATGGTGCAAAAAGCGTGGGTATTATGATTCCTTGCCTAATTTGATGCTGTTTGAGCAAAACTTTGGATATTAGCGCATTTGCCCAAAAGTACACGCGGCAAATCCCTGAGGAAAGGAACAGCCGCGTTTTTTGCTCCGCTTTTACTCAATTCTTATGGGAGATAACATTGCGGCGTTTCCTCAAGTGCAGTTGTTCCTTTCCAAGAGGATTTGCCGCGTGGAATAGGACGCAATCAGTGAAGTACTAGATTGAAAGTAGTGAGCTGGATTTTTGTATGGTGAGATGATCAGTTCTCCATTTCTGCAATGAAATGGTGCAAACAGCGTGGGTTATATGGTTTCTTGCCTAATTTTATGCTGTTTGAGCAAAACTTTGGGTAACTGTGTTGTTGAAATTGCAAGAAATAAATAATACAACATCACAAATACCCAAACTTTTGCTCAAATAGCATCAAATTAGTCAAGAAATCATATAACCCACGCTGTTTGTACCATTTCATTACAGAAACGGAGAACTGATCATCTCACCATACAAAAATCCAGCTCACTACTTTCAATCTAGTACTTCACTGATTGCTTCCTATTTCGTGCAAATGCGCGTTTGGAACATTATAAAGGCCGCGCGGTGTATCATATTCAGCAAACCAGTCAATAACTATGTTGTTTATGTTGCAAGAAATGGAGAAAACAACAACACTGTTGCCCAAAGTTTTGCTCAAACAGCATCAAATAGGAAGCAATCAGTGAAGTACTAGATTGAAAGTAGTGAGCTGGATTTTTGTATGGTGAGATGATCAATTCTTCATTTCTGTAATAAACTGGTGCAAACAGCGTGGGTTTTCTTGCCTAATTGATGATGTTCGAACCTAGGGGCAGGACAGATACAGCGAGAGTAACACTGTTATCGAAGTGTTGCTCAGAATTCCTCAGGATTGCTCTGGATCACTCTGGTTTTCCTGAAGTGTTGCCTGATACCAGTAAAAAATCGAGCAGTCTTGCCCGATTTTCCGCTTCGTAAAGACGTTTCTGAATGGATTCGAACAAAAAGAGTTACTCAGGATTGCTCAGAGTTGCTCCGGATTTCACAGTGTCTTGCCCCTAGGTTCGAACAAAAGTTTGAGTAACTGTGTTGTTCAAGTTGCAAGAAATAAATAATACAACAACACAGTTACCTAAAATTTTGCTCAAACAGCATCAAATTAGACAAGAAATCATTTAACCCACGCTGTTTGCACCATTTTGCTGCAGAAATGGAGAACTGATCATCTCACCATACAAAAATCCAGCTCACTACTTTCAATCTAGTACTTCACTGATTGCGTCCTATAGGACAGATAGGTGAAGTACTAGATTTGTAGTAATGAGCTGAATTTTAGTATGGTGAGAAGGTCAATTCTCCGTTTCTGCAATGAAATGGTACAAAAAGCGTGGGTATTATGATTCCTTGCCTAATTTGATGCCGTTTGAGCAAAACTTTGGGTAACAGTGTTGTTGTTTTCTCCATTTCTTGCAACATAAACAACATGGTTATCCAAAGTTTTGCTCAAACAGCATCAATTTAGGCAAGGAATCATAATACCCACGCTTTTTGCACCATTTCATTGCAGAAACGGAGAATAGGACAGATCGGTGAAGTACTAGATTTGTAGTAATGAGCTGAATTTTAGTATGGTGAGAAGGTCAATTCTCCGTGTTGGATTTGATCCAACGGGGGGAAAATTTCCGAAATTATGATCCTTCGGTACGGGAATGAAAACACTTAATCCGTTGTGTTTGGGAAGGATATAATTTTCCTAAGGAAAATATTTAAATTATAATTGTTACAGACTATCATTATAATTATGTTTGCTTGTCTCGCAAACTGGCTTTGAGAACCCCTGTACAGCAGGTTGTTCTTTGTGCAATATATGGTTAGTTCACATTGGTTTACATAGTTTTACTTACGTTTATGTTCCTTTGTGGCTTCGTGTCTATAGCATGTGTGGTCGTAGTCCTAATAATTTGAGTTCAAGTTGTACATATAATCTTTCGAAGAAAATGTATTTTAGCTTACCGGACTTGGAAATAAGCAATTTACTATGTTCTAGGCTCAGAGGAACAGGAACGTAGCGGAGTTTAGGTTACCTAGTATGCATAGATAAATTTAAGTCCAAATTGCATGATTTTATGTATCTAAGCTTACCAATTCGGCGTGTAAATAGTAGACACTTATTTAATTAATTAGTTCACTAGTTTTAAGTTCAATTTTAGGATATTTGCACTAGTTTAAGGATATTTTAAAGTAGAATTAACACAATATTGTTGCTCATACTATCAAGGAATATTCTTCTCTCCTGTTTCTGTCGACTCACCCATGTGACAGGCCGAATACCTGTTACTCCCTACCATCCGTACAATCACTGCCGCAATCTTGTTCGCAAGGTTGCGAACAATGTAGAGACTACGGTGGTAGACTTGCGCGCTGGCCTAATGGGGTAGGCCAACACTCCCCCAGGGTACGCCAACATCCGGTTGGCTTACTGTTCCACGCGCTGTATATCCAGGACCGCCAATTTCGCCACGGGACGCTCGTAGACTCCAGAGGCTGTCTGCACAGTTGCTGATCGAATCTGGCTGTCGCGTCCTTCTTTCGTCGAGATGACCCGTCCTTTCGGCCAGCAATTTCGGGGTAACTTCGGGTCGACAATCACGACAATATCTCCGGTCGCAATAGGCTTGGTTAACTGGAACCACTTTGACCGACGAGTAATCTCCGGCAGGTAGTCGCTTACCCATCGTTTCCAAAACGTATTCGCTAGGATCTGTGACGTACACATGTTCTGCCTGAGAGCGTAGCCACTGTCATCAAGGTTAACCAAAGGTTTTGTACCGTTCGAGGAACCGACCAAGAAATGGTTTGGTGTTAAGGCCGGGCCGGAGTCGTCATCAACTGGTACATGTGTTAAGGGACGGCCATTAACGGTATTTTCAATCTCGATTAGGAGATTCCTCAGGACTTCATCAGTCAGGGCCTTGGTAGAGCAGACAGCTGACAAGTTGTTTTTCACGGTTCGAATTAACCGTTCCCAGCTACCACCCATGTGTGGTGCTAGCGGAGGATTGAACACCCATTCGGTATCAGTGGTTGTGAACTCCCTCATAATTTCGTCATGGTTCATTGTTGTTCGGAGGTTCTGCAGCTCTCTGTTCGCTCCAACGAAATTTGTTCCTCGGTCGCTGTAGATTTTTCGTGGCTGACCACGTCGAGCGATGAAATTCCGGAGGGCCATTATGCATGAATCGGTGCTGAGTGAATGGACGAGCTCTATATGTATGGCTCGGATAGTTAAGCATGTTGCCAACATTCCCCAACGCTTTTCATGCCTTCTGCCAACAACAACTTCAATAGGGCCAAAGTAATCGACGCCCACGTGGGTAAACGGTCTACAGAATGCCGCAAGACGTCCGGGTGGGAGGTCGGCCATGATTGGAATTGTCGGCTTAACTCTTTCGTTCATGCATCTTTGGCATTTCTGGCGAACTTGACTGTAACACGAGCGTAAACGAGCGATTTGGTATTTTTGGCGCAGCTCATTTATCACTGTTTCGTGGTTCTGATGGTGGTAACTATTGTGGTAGTGGTTTATTATTAATGTGGTAATGTGGTGCTGTCTAGGAAGGATTATGGGATTCTTCGCATCTTCGGTAGCAAATTGGCAGGCGGCGATACGTGTCTTCATTCGCATTATGCCGCGGTCGTCTATCCATGGGATGAGCTTGTACAGCGGGCTTGACTTAGGAAGAAGTGCTGGTGACTCTGCAGACTTCTGCTGCGCATTTTGTAGTATGCGAAACTCTTCCGGGTATCCTTCCTGCTGCGCAATACGGATAAGATGCGCTTCGGCTGTGCGGAGTTCGCAGTTTGCGAGTGGTGTACGGACGATGGGCTTGCGTTGTATTCTCAGGCGACAGTTCGTGATGAACCGTTGTACCAGTGCCACAACGCGTTGCAGTCGCTTCCAGCTGGAGAAGTTCTGTATGGGAACGAGTGGTTCCGGAACACAGTGATGAGTTAGCAAACTTGTTCTCAGCTCAGTGTTCGTTGCTTCCTTCGGGGAAATAGAGGGCGGCCATTTATCCACAGTTTGCCAGAGAAAACTTGGGCCTCGAAACCACCTGCTTTCTGTTGACAGCTCAGGAAGTCCGTCCCACTTAGTAGCATCGTCAGCTACGTTCAACTTGCTTGGTACGTATCGCCAGTCACAAGGCTCAGTGACCTCCAGAATCTCGGTGATGCGGAAACCGACAAATTGGCTGTAGCGTCGGTGGTCAGAGCTGATCCAACATAGCACATCCCGAGAGTCTGACCAGTAGAATCTTCTGTTGATCCGAATCGGCAAAGTATCAAGCACGGTTTGCGATAGGCGAGTTCCGATCACTGCTGCTTGTAGCTCTAGGCGCGGAATGGATGTCAGCTTAAGAGGGGCCACCCTAGCCTTTGCGGTGACGAGTGAGCAGTAGTTTTTCCCATCCTTAGAGAGTCTCAGGAAACACACAGCTGCCATTCCGTCTCTTCCAGCATCTACGAACGTGTGAAGCTGAACTTCATCAGCGTCGTTGACCAGATGCTCAGGCCAGAAACATCTGGGAATTCGCAAATTTTCAACTTGCGGTAAAACAGTCAACCATTTTTGCCACTTCTCGAAAGCCTCGTCTTCGATTTGCTCGTCCCAGGTGACACCAGATCGCCAGATATCTTGTAAAAGGACTTTTAAATAGGCGAGAACGTGGGCAATGAGTCCGAGTGGGTCAAATATGGTCATTAGAACTCGTAGCACTTCACGCTTTGTGGGACGTCGGTCGCCCCTGAGCAACTTTTCACCGTAGCGATTCCAGCCGATCTTGTAGGTGAAGGCATCAGCCGCTGTGTTCCACCACATCCCTAGAACTTTCTCGGTGGATAATTCGGTTGCTAGGTCTAGGCTTTTCTCCGCATTCGTGCTCTGCTCCTGCAGTGCTTCCACAACTCTTCTGGAATTACTAATCCAGTTGCGGATTTCGAAGCCACCCTGGGCGTGAACGTGACGAACTTCCTCCGCTAGCTGGATTGCTTCTTCCTCCGTAGCGACACTTATCAACATGTCGTCGACATAGTGGGACTTGATGACAGCTTCGCATGCTTCCGGAAATTCGCTCCTGAACCTTTCCGCATTGACGTTCTTGACATATTGTGCACTGCTGGGTGAGCAGCACGCGCCGAAGGTCATCACCGCCATAACGTAAACTCCAAGTTCTCCGTTCTCATCCGTCCAGTAGAAGCATTGGTATTGCTGGTCTTCGCGGCGAATCTGCACTTGGTGGAACATTTCGCGGATGTCTCCTGTTACTGCAACGGGATGAAGCCGAAAGCGTAAAAGAATTCCGAGTAGGGAACAAAGTAAATCAGGACCCTTCAAAAGGACGGAATTCAATGAAACTCCATGGGCCTTCGCTGCTGCGTCCCACACTATTCGGACCTTCCCGGGTTTGTTGGGGTTGGTTACCGGGAAGACAGGCAAATACCACATTTCGCCGGTTTGCTGCCGGATTTCTTCATCAGAGAGTTTGCGAATGTATCCTTTGGTGGCATAGTCACATATCTTCTGTTGCAAAACTTTTGCGAGAACAGGATCATTCGCCATGCGTTTCTCCAGGCATCGGTGGCGACGCAAAGCCATAGGGCGGCTGTCTGGCAGACGGACATTGTCATAACGCCAGAGTAGACCAGTCTCAAAACGGTCGCCTGAAAATCGGGTCAACGACTTCAGCAGAGATTCAGCACGTTCATCTTCGGTCGATAGCAGAACTTTGGACGAGGCATTAACTCCTAGGCTGTCAATGGAGAAATAATCTTTCATCGCTTGATGTAGATCATCATCCGAGTTTTCGTTCAGTGAGCAGACGTGAAAGCTGTAGTGGAACATGTTCGGTGCGTCTCCAAATCCTAGGTTACCGCAAATTGTCCAGCCTAGCCGTGTCTTAGTTGCGATCGGCTCGCCGAATTTTCCTTCTCGACTCTTGAGGGTTAAGCCCAGTTGCGCATGCTTTGTGCCGATAAGGATGCGAGGGCGAGCTTCGGTGTACGAGTCGATAGGCAATCCTTCCAAATAGCGATATGATCGCTTCAGTTCCCCAAAGTCCAAGGTCTGTCGTGGTAGCAGCAGCTCGTTGACCGTTTGTACACCTTCCAAGGTAAACTTCTCGGCATCTGCATGACGTCCGGCGACTTGTAGGCGAACTATGCAAGAGTCCTTCTCGCAGCGCTCGGTACCACCCGTCCATCGAAGGCATATTGGATTTGGCGTGCCATCCAGTTGCAGTTCATCTGCTAGATCTTGATCGAGCAGCGTTGTTCCTGAGCCTTCATCAAGAAAGGCATACGTATGAATCGTTTTCTCTGGCCCCGACAAAACAACTGGAAGATAGCGGAAGAGAACCGAGCTAGACACTGTCTGGTGTGTATTGCAACCCTGCTCGGCACCGCTTGTTGTTGGCTGCGAAGACTCTGGATTCCCAGCTGCAGTAGTGCTTTGGTGTGACTTGGATTTTAGCTCGTTGTGCAGCAGCTCATGGTGCCGAAAGGAGCATCCGTCTTTACCGCAAGGTTTCGCCTTGCAGGTTCCTTTGTGTTGCCGAAGGCACGTTCGACAAAGCCCGAACTCTCGGACGACTGCCCACCGGGATTCTCTCGAAAACTCCTGAAACCGCTTGCATTTGTCAACGGACTTGCAGTTACCCTTGCACACCGGGCAGGTCTCCTTCTCCAGTGCTGTAAACGACTGCTTTGGCTGTTTGAAGCTCGCATCGTGCCTGATCTGTGTTTCTGAATGGGCATTGAGATACGTTTCTCCTTTTCCTTTCCGACGAGGCTCGTTCCGCATCGGTTTTTCCTGTGCCGACTCCGTTGGAAATGTTACCGTACTTGCAGCTTCGGCTAGCGAGTAGATCCACTCACTAAAGGTCGCCAAGTTGACCGCCAGCTGCGTCTTTCGATGTTGCGCCCAGTTTAGCTTGATTGACGGTGGAAGCTTCCCAACAAGCTGGTGGAGAAGACTTACGTTGTACATGTACTCTTCTAGCCCGCATGAGTCAACCGTTGCGCAGAAGTTCTGCACGTTGACGGCGAAGTCTACTAACGTCTCGAGACGATCTTCGCGTATCGGGGGTAGCGAAGTGATCTTTCCGATCAACGAGTGCACAATGATCTCCGGTTGACCAAATAGCATTTTCAGTGTGCTCACTATGCCCTGGACGTTTCCAGGATGCATCAATCTACACTTAACCGCTTCGTAGGCCTTTCCTTTCAAGCTTCGTTGCAGTCGCACAAGGTTTTCCTCCTCCGTGAATCCGCACATAGCTGTTGTGCTATTAAACATGGATAGGAAGATCGGCCATTCTTCCGGATTGCCGGAGAATGTTGGCAAATCCTTGGAAACCGCTTGCCTTGCTGCGATTTGTGAGCGTGATAGCTGAAACGGATCGTAATCATCTGGTTGCACGGGACAACTTTGACCTAGTGCGCCGTGATTCGGCTCTAGAACCGTCGAATTAGCTAAGGATCGGGTTATTCGGTTCAACGCAGGCTGTATTCTCGTTGACTGTGGTTGGACGTTGGGATTGAAATATTTCGACATGCGGATGGCAGGCTGACGTTGGTCGAACTCCCGCTGTGCTGGTTGCAGATCTGGTTGGCTCCGCTCCCGCCGTGCTGGCTGTTCATTAGACTGCTGCATTACCTCCGAATTACGCCCTTTTTCAACCCAATTCTCCACACGACTCCGAGAGTAAACGCTACTCGAACATCGACTCGATCCCCTCTCACTGGCTAGCTCCTCCAGAATTTGGTACTTCTTGTCCAAGAATGCTTTGTGCTTCTCCGCTTCTAGCTGCTCTGCAACCCGTCGTCGTTCTGCTTGTTGCTCCTCAAAGACTCTTTCCTCTTCCAACCGTTGTAGCTGCAATTTAGCGCGGTTCCGAGCAGACCTCTGAGATGACGAACACGAGACTTCTGATGATGCTTCATCTAGCTGGATAGCGGGTAACCCTTCCAACGACGGAACGAACAACTTCTTCCCGGTCATCTGTGCTGTTGGGGGCGCTCCAGGACTCGGATTTCCCATATGACGTGACGAATGTGATGGATGCACGGTTGGATCTGTTGACTTCGGTGACGGCGGATTGCCGTTTGATGGACTCTCCGGACCTGTCGTGGAAACTCGTTTTTGAGATGAAGCACGCTTGGACGAGTGTTGTTGGTGGACATCTTTCGGCGCAGGATCTTCACCTGAGGTTGACGTTGTTCGCTGGTTCCATGTCGCAGTCTTGCAGTTGGTACAACTCCAGCTCTGGTTGACAACTTCATCTGTGACTCCCACGCAATTGTAGTGATGCCATCCGTCGCACTGGTCGCACTGAACCATATCATCCGTGTCGCCTCCTCCGCAGGTCTTGCAGGTGTATCCATCGACGGTCTTCTCCTTGCCTTCCTCGACCACTACCACATCATCACTACCTTTATCACCGACCAATTCACTAATCACCTCACCATCTTTGGCCTTCGGCCGTTCACTCTTGCCACTCGCTTTGCTACCTTTTCCGTCGGACTTCGAACCACGACTTGACATGCTCGCGACGACTGTTATTTCGTATAAACGAAAATTATATTTTGTTGGATTTGATCCAACGGGGGGAAAATTTCCGAAATTATGATCCTTCGGTACGGGAATGAAAACACTTAATCCGTTGTGTTTGGGAAGGATATAATTTTCCTAAGGAAAATATTTAAATTATAATTGTTACAGACTATCATTATAATTATGTTTGCTTGTCTCGCAAACTGGCTTTGAGAACCCCTGTACAGCAGGTTGTTCTTTGTGCAATATATGGTTAGTTCACATTGGTTTACATAGTTTTACTTACGTTTATGTTCCTTTGTGGCTTCGTGTCTATAGCATGTGTGGTCGTAGTCCTAATAATTTGAGTTCAAGTTGTACATATAATCTTTCGAAGAAAATGTATTTTAGCTTACCGGACTTGGAAATAAGCAATTTACTATGTTCTAGGCTCAGAGGAACAGGAACGTAGCGGAGTTTAGGTTACCTAGTATGCATAGATAAATTTAAGTCCAAATTGCATGATTTTATGTATCTAAGCTTACCAATTCGGCGTGTAAATAGTAGACACTTATTTAATTAATTAGTTCACTAGTTTTAAGTTCAATTTTAGGATATTTGCACTAGTTTAAGGATATTTTAAAGTAGAATTAACACAATATTGTTGCTCATACTATCAAGGAATATTCTTCTCTCCTGTTTCTGTCGACTCACCCATGTGACAGGCCGAATACCTGTTACTCCCTACCATCCGTACAATCACTGCCGCAATCTTGTTCGCAAGGTTGCGAACAATGTAGAGACTACGGTGGTAGACTTGCGCGCTGGCCTAATGGGGTAGGCCAACACTCCGTTTCTGCAATAAAATGGTACAAAAGGCGTCGGTATTATGATTCCTTGACTAATTTGATGCTGTTTGAGCAAAACTTTGGGCAACAGTGTTGCTGTTTTCTCAGGGGGTTGGACACTCTAATCATGATTAGAAAGATTAGGAGAGATTAGAAAAGATTAGGCGGGATTAGGAAATAGCTTTGCAAAACAAAAACCATTACGCTTTTTGTTCAGTGTTATGAACTGTCATTTTTTTTTTTTTTTTGGTAAACAAAAGCTGGAGCCCAAAAGCAGAAGACTTCTGACTCAGTTTTGCAGAATTTCTTAAGTTTTGAAAAAATTTTCTTGAATATTTCTTTAAAAGTTCATCTAAATCAAGAACAAAAACAACGTACTTGGTACCAGTTTACCGGAAAATAACGGACTCGCCCTCTAAAGCCGGTCCCAACGAAGGATCGTCGGAGAAACGCACCAAATTACATTCCGTTCCTTGGGTTGAGAAATAGTAAGTTTTCTAGTAAATTGTTTACTTTTACTTAGTTGGAGCAAATCTTATCTCTTTCTTCTCTTCCCAGTCGGCCGAAAAGTGTGGACGATGTCGTCGAGCAGGCCGAGGTGGTGGCAGCGCTCCGAGAAAGTTTGTCAACAGCCGATCTTCCGAATCTTTTGCTTTATGGACCACCGGGAACCGGTAAGACCAGTACTATTCTCGCGGCTGCCCGACAGCTTTTCGGAGACATGTTTAAGGAGCGAATTCTCGAGTTGAATGCCTCGGGCGATCGTGGCATTGCGGTCATCCGGAACAAGGTTAAAACGTTCGCTCAACTGACGGCCAGTGGCACAAGGGCGGACGGCAAGCCGTGTCCACCGTTTAAGATTGTCATTTTGGACGAGGCGGACGCTATGACCCACGCCGCACAGGCTGCGCTGCGTAGGACAATGGAGAAGGAAACGAAAACAACGCGAAAACAAAACGGCCAATTATGGAAAGCTGGAGGACTACGTGCGGAATCTCACTTACGATGCTTACATTGTTGGGCAGTTGACTGATTACGTTGTCATGCATGATGGGCTGAGCGACAAGCATTTGCGACAAACTTGGGGTTAGTTCAATGCATGGCCGAGTAGTCAAGCGCGTAAATATCGTTTATTTTTTTTTTTTTTCAGGAATGCTGCTCCCGTTTGCAAGGTGGTGGATCCGAGTACATACAGATCATGGATTTGCGATGCGTTACCATTCAAGCTTTGCAAGCCAGCTGAAGCTAATGGAATACTCAACTGATGTTTCTTTACATTTACACATAATACAACGTTTAATAATTAATCCAAATGTTTGAACTTAGCTACGAAATCTTCCTGTGGTTCTTACCTTTTACTTGCAGGCTTATTCTGCGCGGCGTGTGAGGTGAGACGAGTCGAATGAGGTGACAAAAGTCGATTCGCCCCATTTGATTTACATTAGTCGTCTCACGTCACGTGAGACGAAACCGTCCGTCTCACCTCACACGCCGCGCAGAATAAACCTGTTGTTTGTATGCTTAACTCCATGGAATATTGGGCAGGTGTACCTATTTTGGGCGTTTGCTGCTATAACTAAGTCAATTTAAAACCGATTGATTTGAATTTTTATACAGAGTTCGATACTGTACGTGCCTAAAGAGGCTATAACAAATTATAATCAAGAACGAGTTCAATTTCAGAAATTCTGAAACAAGTTCTATATCACCGGCCCTTATTATGAGTGTCATTTCACGGTGAAAATCGATCACGGTGACACATTGCGAATCCACAGTGAAAAAGTTGTGGGTTAATCAAAGGGGAATTCACCGTCCTTATTACCGGTGTCACTTTTTGGTTTTCACCGTGAAGTGACACTCGTAATCAGGCCCACCATGAAATTTGGGAGGACTTGGTAAACCAAATAGGCTATAATGAATTCTAATCAAGAACGAATTTAACTTCCGAAATTCTGAAACAAGTTCTGTATCACCATGAAATTTGGGAGGACTTGGTGAACCAAATAGGCTATAACAAATTCTAATCAAGAACGAATTTAACTTCCGATATTCTGTATCACCATGCAATTTGGGAGGACTTGGTGAACCAAATAGGCTATAACAAATTCTAATCAAGAACGAATTTAACTTCCGATATTCTGTATCACCATGCAATTTGGGAGGACTTGGTGAACCAAATAGGCAATAATGAATTCTAATCAAGAACGAATTTAACTTCCGATATTCTGTATCACCATGCAATTTGGGAGGACTTGGTGAACCAAATAGGCTATAACAAATTCTAATCAAGAACGAATTTAACTTCCGATATTCTGTATCACCATGCAATTTGGGAGGACTTGGTGAACCAAATAGGCAATAATGAATTCTAATCAAGAACGAATTTAACTTCCGATATTCTGTATCACCATGCAATTTGGGAGGACTTGGTGAACTAAATAGGCAATAATGAATTCTAATCAAGAACGAATTTAACTTCCGATATTCTGTATCACCATGCAATTTGGGAGGACTTGGTAAACCAAATAGGCTATAACAAATTCTAATCAAGAACGAATTTAACTTCCGATATTCTGTATCACCATGCAATTTGGGAGGACTTGGTGAACCAAATAGGCAATAATGAATTCTAATCAAGAACGAATTTAACTTCCGATATTCTGTATCACCATGCAATTTGGGAGGACTTGGTGAACCAAATAGGCAATAATGAATTCTAATCAAGAACGAATTTAACTTCCGATATTCTGTATCACCATGCAATTTGGGAGGACTTGGTGAACTAAATAGGCAATAATGAATTCTAATCAAGAACGAATTTAACTTCCGATATTCTGTATCACCATGCAATTTGGGAGGACTTGGTAAACCAAATAGGCTATAACAAATTCTAATCAAGAACGAATTTAACTTCCGATATTCTGTATCACCATGCAATTTGGGAGGACTTGGTGAACCAAATAGGCAATAATGAATTCTAATCAAGAACGAATTTAACTTCCGATATTCTGTATCACCATGCAATTTGGGAGGACTTGGTGAACCAAATAGGCAATAATGAATTCTAATCAAGAACGAATTTAACTTCCGATATTCTGTATCACCATGCAAAATACAACAAATGCAAAACAATTCGATCTATTCAATGCTGATAATTATCAGGAAGTCAAAGTCTGTAGTGGTGTTGGCTCTGTTGGTGGCTTCGTAATCGTAGTGAAACATATTGCTAGAAGTAAATGTAAGAAAAAATAAATGAAATAATAATAATAATAATAATAATAAAACAAATAAACATTTAAGTGAGATATTCAGATGATATTCACGGTGAATTTCATTTGGCATTTTGCAAAGGTAGTCCGTGACATTTCGCATAAATATTCGTTAAATAGGGGTGATACACAAATTATGTCTCGCAAAAATCGACCTTTTTCAACCCCCCTCCCCCCTATGTCACACTTTTTGTATGGGACCTCAATATTTTTTGTAAGGGTCGTCACGTTCTGCAAAACCTCCCCTCCCCCCTAAGAGCGTGACGTAATTTGTGTACGACCCTATAGCGGTTTTTCATACATCATATTCTCAGGTTCAGCTTCTAAAATGAGCTGTAGATGGTTGAATTTAGACATGACGAAATGAAATTTTCAGCACTGATCCTCGTAAACTTTACTAGAGCCTGCGTACCTGTTGCAAAGGATAGAGCAATCTGCTCAACAATACCTACACACTAACTACAAACATCTAAGTTTCGTTTATCAGTCTGTTGTCAAAAAATACAACACATTTTCATCTGCTTGGGGTGAGATCGCACCTTTGTAGGGTATTGGTTTCCTTATTAAGTATATGTCTCCCATTTTCATTCTACGAAAAACAAAGGATTGAAGCGCTGTTTGTTTTGTTTCTTATTTTTGTATTTTTGTTAGAAGTGAGCTCCCATGAAAACAAAAAGAACGGAATCAATCGGTGCCGTAATCGCTTGTTTTCGAATAGGATGAACACACTAAGATTCAGATGTTCCAGCTCAGTAATTTTTTCACTGAGTTCAGTATTTTTTCCATCTTTTTACTGAGTTTTCAACAGCAGATTTATTTCGGTACACTCAGTAATCGTATTTACCGTTCACCAGTAACGATATTTACCGTGTTTCAGTAACTTTTGACAGTTTGTGAGCTGAGCTCGGTAACTCATTTACAGAATATCCGCAAAATAAATAACCGAGCGTACCGAGTTAAATCTGCTGTTGAGAACTCAGTAAAAAGATGGGGAAAATACCGAGCTGATCTTAGTGTGAATATGGGATCGTGAGATTACTGATGGCACACATATCCTACATATAGTGACATAAAATCAAGCCATTTCATTTTCATTTTCATTTTGCAGCATTTGGTGGGGCAATGAGAGCGCAAGTCAGTCCAAAGCCGATGATAAGGAGGGGTAATGGCTGAATAGTCTTTGCTGACCACATAAACGCCATGGGATAGGAAAAGGGTATTTTGGTGTGGGATTAGGGTGTTGGTACAGACTTGACAACAAGTATGGGAAAACTCATTCGCTCACCCAAGTAACAGAACTAGCTGAATAACGGTTTCTTAAGTTGAAGTTTGCTTGAGAATTGTTTGTTCCACTTTTGTACAGCAAAAATGTTTGTTGGGATACGCACATTTTAGTAAAATTTACTTTCATTTCTAAAGGCAATATACACTTTTTCGCCATGACAAGGTGGCACAATCTTTGTTTGCAAACTGAGACTTCTTTCTTGTCTAACTCCAGGGTTTCCACTGTTTAAGAAAATTCCATGTAAACTCACATCATATATCGCATTTGACGAATACTTGCATGAATCCATAAAATTTCCCCCGAGGTTTATAGCAAATGCTTAAAACAAATGGTTAGTCCGGTCGAGCTATCAGATCAAAAATTCAAAAATCGTAAATTAGCCTTCAAAGTTCATAAACTAACTTGTTGAGCCGTAATTACATTCACCGGATTGCTAGAAACATCGAATATCCTAGTTGTAACTATGGTGGCATTTATATGATGTTTGTTTATTAATTATAGTCTAGTCTAGTCTAGTCTACACATACACAGCCATTCATTGAAAGAATCCTGGAAAATGATAGAATCGACTACTTACTGGAAAAACTTGTAATTAGAAGGCACGAAATGTTGCTAATTGGCAAATTGAGAGATGAAATTTGTGAAAAAAATCGCGTTCTGGTGGGATTCGAACCCACGACTCCGTATTCGCTAGACCGGCGCTTTAACCAACTAAGCCACAGAACAGGTAATGGTTCTGCGGAATAGAAAGCCAAACTGACTCCGAAGCCGCACCATGAACACTCCTATTTCACAAACTCATCTCTCTTTTCGGCTTAGATGCCAATCCACAACACACTCCTGTGTGTGCCCACTACCTACAAGTGCGAGCGAGTTATTTATATGAAGCCGAGACTTACTCTCGCACTCCGCATACCTAGCCACCAGGCAGTTTGTTTTGCTGGTGTCTAATTAGTATGCGTCGAGAGCTCGGCACGGTCGGACGCTCGGACGACCGAACTGCGCCAAGTGACGCAAGCAAGGGTACAATGATACATGTTGCCCATTTTACTGGCATTTTACCAGGTTAGCTGGTATGTCTGAAACATACTGGAAAAACTTTTTCCAGTATGTTTCAGACATACCAGCTAACCTGGTAAAATGCCAGTAAAATGGGCAACATGTATCATTGTACCCTTGCTTGCGTCACTTGGCGCAGTTCGGTCGTCCGACCGTGCCGAGCTCTCGACGCATACTAATTAGACACCAGCAAAACAAACTGCCTGGTGGCTAGGTATGCGGAGTGCGAGAGTAAGTCTCGGCTTCATATAAATAACTCGCTCGCACTTGTAGGTACACGGTTACAGAAGTTACACAGATTTGTGTACTACTAGATCAGCCTCACCGCTGTGTCAAATGTACACAGATACTTTTCCGGCTCCAGCGCTGGCATGAAAACAAAATTAACAATTATTTTTGCACTGATCGATTCCTGATAATGCATGTCATCGTTCAGAGAAAATTAGTTATGAACTTTGCTCCCATACCAGCGCTAGAGCCAGAAAAGTGACTGTGTACATTTGACACAGGGGTGTAGGCTGATCTAGTAGTACACAAATCTGTGTACATTGTACACAAGCCTGTGTACATTGTACACAAGCCTGTGTTGTTTCATTTTAGGGTGTAGTGGGCACACACAGGAGTGTGTTGTGGATTGGCATCTAAGCCGAAAAGAGAGATGAGTTTGTGAAA
Organism: Aedes albopictus; assembly: GCF_035046485.1. Classification (NCBI taxonomy): domain Eukaryota; kingdom Metazoa; phylum Arthropoda; class Insecta; order Diptera; family Culicidae; genus Aedes; species Aedes albopictus. The sequence goes on from NC_085137.1 coordinate 293,690,081, forward strand.
TAGGAGTGTTCATGGTGCGGCTTCGGAGTCAGTTTGGCTTTCTATTCCGCAGAACCATTACCTGTTCTGTGGCTTAGTTGGTTAAAGCGCCGGTCTAGCGAATACGGAGTCGTGGGTTCGAATCCCACCAGAACGCGATTTTTTTCACAAATTTCATCTCTCAATTTGCCAATTAGCAACATTTCGTGCCTTCTAATTACAAGTTTTTCCAGTATGTTTCAGACATACCAGCTAACCTGGTAAAATGCCAGTAAAATGGGCAACATGTATCATTGAATCGACTACTTCTATCATTTTTCTTGTCATTATTAATGTTTGCAGTGCATCAGAAATACATTACAAGCATTAAAGCGGCCAGGCCTACTGTGCAGCGTTTTTGATTTTACCATATAACTAATGAGTGGGGACATCTCGTACCAACCGCTCAGTTTTATAGAAAGCAATATACGAGAAAATCGGTGGAGGTGACGATGCTAAGAAGGTTAATGTCACCCCTTGGTCCTGGGTCCTTGGTTTCCTGGGATGGAACACAGGTATTTGATCCGTGTCCTGGCCCTTGTGCCTAGGCTTAAGCGCCTTTGCTCGCTCTCTGAAATGAAAGTGAAACAAAATACCATTTCCTGGGTTCATGGAAATGTAGCGTACCTAATTAAACATTACTTTTGATAGTTTAACATGGACCCATTTAAATGAGTATACAGAAACTACGATTTACATTTTTTACAATTACAAGTAAAATAATATAAGTAGGAACGTACTCACCAGGAATGTAACTTGGAATGCCTATAGGTGGATAGTAAAACTTGGTTTGTGGATCCAAACCGAGTTCTTCCGATTTCAGTCTGTCTTGGTTCGTCGTTGCATCGCGTCGTCGTTCTGTGTGTGTGCTTTTAGAGGAAAAAACTAGTTTTCGTGCGAGTCGGTCGTGTGATGCCAGCAGCGGATGACATTTCAGTCTGTCTTGGTTCGTCGTTGCATCGCGTCGTCGTCCAGTGTGTGTGCTTTTAAAGGAAAAAACTAGTTTTCGTGCGAGTCGGTCGTGTGATGCCAGCAGCGGATGACATTTCAGTCTGTCTTGGTTCGTCGTTGCATCGCGTCGTCGTTCTGTGTGTGTGCTTTTAGAGGAAAAAACTAGTTTTCGTGCGAGTCGGTCGTGTGATGCCAGCAGCGGATGACATTTCAGTCTGTCTTGGTTCGTCGTTGCATCGCGTCGTCGTCCAGTGTGTGTGCTTTTAAAGGAAAAAACTAGTTTTCGTGCGAGTCGGTCGTGTGATGCCAGCAGCGGATGACATTTCAGTCTGTCTTGGTTCGTCGTTGCATCGCGTCGTCGTCCTGTGTGCGTGCTTTTGGAGGAAAAAATCTAGTTTTCGTGCGAGTCGGTCGTGTGATGCCAGCAGCGGATGACAGTGTGTGTGCTTTTAGAGGAAAAAACTAGTTTTCGTGCGAGTCGGTCGTGTGATGCCAGCAGCGGATGACATTTCAGTCTGTCTTGGTTCGTCGTTGCATCGCGTCGTCGTCCTGCGTGCGTGCTCGTCTTCGTACGGGGCGGTTAAGTGTGTTTTTGGAGGCAAAGTTTAAGTGCCGCTTTTTTCATTCGGATCGGCCGCGTCGTCGTCGACAATTTGAATGTGCACATCGTCGTACCCGTGTGTTGTAGCGGTTCAGTGTGATTTCGAGGCCAGTTTGTGGAAGATGCTGCAGCACATACGCACTGGACACTTTGAAGGATGTTTATTGGTGAGCTCGTTCCATTTCATCACAATAATTAATGCTATAGGATGTATCATATTCTGCACTGGGTTTTGTGTATTTATCTAACAAATATTGAAAAGTTCGTCACGTCATGTGTCGGCGCTAGTTCCAAATGCACATTTAGTTGGTAATAAATATTTTTCTTTCATTTTTTGCATGTACACAAAAATTTGAATGGTTCGTCATCTTCGGTGTCGATATTTGTAATATTTTAGCCCATATGAATAAATGTTTTGACTCAAATAAACGTTGCATGAATTTCTGGAAAAAGAGAGGGTCGGTAAAAGATAGACGGCGAACCATGCGGTAAGATCTTTCTGATTTATTTATCCCGTGTATATTTTGTTAATACTTGTGAATCGATCGCGTTCAGCATTGTCTCGCGCGGAAACGCAAACTACGAATGAATAACTTATGTATGAATAACTTATGTAGGGTGAGTTTTGAGGCACAATAGATCGCGTTCGTCGTCCAAGGTTTAGAAGGGTATTTCTTCGCGAAATCCTCAACACATCTCCATTTCCCCTGTCCAAACTCCTAGTGATTTCTCGTAGTAACGCAGAGAATTCCTCGGTTATTGGCCTAAGCGAGAATCACGTCATCATTTCCTTCCCTATCCTCAATTGACCTGCATTCGGACGCGGCCGGCGCTGGTATTGCTTATTGAAAAGTATTGGGATTGCAGCATTTACACAATGAAAAGAAAGCTAATCCCAAGCATCATCTGTTGGTTTTTTGTGTAAATGCAGTTGTCCTTGCAATAACAGAGGAGCAACCGCGGGCGGTCAATCATGCTCATGCTCATGCTCATGCTCATGCTCAAACCGAGTTCTTCCGGTTGGTAGGACAGGCCCTGCATCGTTCCTCCTGCGGCAAACAACGGCGGATTCGCTGGAGCAAACCGATGGGGTGTGGATTTCACCGGAGATCTTCGGCAGGAAAACGCGGCGGTGGGGATATTGCTGGTGGTTGTTGAGCTCAGGAAGGTTTCCAGATTGCTCCAGTGTATTTGGGAACTCCACTGAACAGTCGAAGTCTTTTTGGAATCGCACCAGTCGGCCTTGATGCAGCGGTGATTCCCCGTGGAGTACTGGCAGATGCTGCAACAGCTGCACCGACTACCGCAGCTACGCTTCTCCAACGGCTGCGGCATTCGCGGGAGTCGTCCTTCAAGGAGGAGAAGGTTCTTGCACGAATCTCGTAAGTAGTGTTTCTCGTTCCGGCTCCGGTTGGGGTGATGTAAAACCTAATCGTTTCCGCCCTCGTCGAGGTCTACCCGTTAAAACTACGACTTTGGTTCTACTGGCGTGTTCTAATCGCTTTCGTGCACTTTCGTTTCGGCATCGGATTTTTCGCGAGCCATCACACAGTGATGCGAGGGCGGAAAAAAGTCGAAAAATCAACTTACGTATTTTGATTCAAATGTATTTTTTTCATTTTTCCTCGACATTTGAATAGTCTATTTTCAAAATTTGGTGCTAATTGAACGAAAATTGAATTTTTTCCAGAGCTTTATAGTGGGTGTAAATCATACTTGAAATTTAAGCTCCCATATAAAATGTATGGAAAAACAAAAACAAACTTCCTCTAAGTTTTCAAATATGAGCACACATTTGTACACATTTGACGCTATATTCATTTTGAAGATTTTTTTGTCAGCTTTCAGAAAACCTAGGGGTTATTTTGCGCAAACTTGCGCAACATATGTTTTTTGGCAAAGAAACAACTAGAAAGCCCTTATGTTGAATGACATTTGATCTCCTGCTTATAGTTAGCGTATTGCCTTACTTATTTTGAGAATAAAAGGAGATACATGCATATCTTCAAATTGTTACGATTGTATTGCTTCCATTTCTTATCTTTTATCATTCCACTTTTTATTTTCAAGGCTCAGACGTCATGAAGCTTTACAGAGCCATGCAAGCAACTCATACATAGACGAGAGGTCAATGGGAAAACATCTTTATATCTAAATTATTTCCAACATTTTCTCAAATTCTACATTAAAGAAGTTCCTATTCATTTGTATCGGCTCAGCTACCATAGCGCATAACAGAGCCGTTGTTTGTTGTAGAATGTTAACATTTCTATGTGTGAAAAGAATTTTAGTTATTGTAGTCTGTGTTCGATTTATGACCGTTCCAGAATATTTTCGTATTTAAAACTTCAATTGCGATGATGTCCCTTTGGGCCCTGTTTCTTGATTTTCTCGAAGTAAAAAGGACCAATTTTAATTAGAAAGCATGAAATGACCCTAATATTCAAATCCGATCTTTTGATAAGTTGGTTGGCATGAATTTATCAACAAGCAAAAGTTTGATATTCACGCAAAACGTAACGCGTGGAATGTGTCAAACGCAAAAAAAAAGGTAAATTGGCATAGACAATTTTCAGTAAATAACTACGGAAATCTTTAAAGAACTTTAATTGAAGCTGATGAGCAGATTTTGTTGAAGCTGGGACGTTACGCCAATAAATAGAAGGAAGTTGTTTTTATATAAATTGTAAACCCACGTACCTAAAATGAAAAAAAAACAAAATACTTGAACTTATTAATCCATGTTAAATATATCAGGTTTTGTAATTGTTTGCATCACACACTTCTGGTAAACTTTTTTTTTGTTCTGTGTTAGTGATTACATGCTTTTGTTTTTCTATCGGATATTTTGCCTAATTCAGATAGATCCTAATTTTCGCCACTTCCACAAGCATTAACCAATAACTCTATGCTCTGGCTTATTTTACCGGTAGCTCTTCGAAAAATATTTCTTTACATTTTTTTTAGTATTGATTCAACATTTTTTTGTGTTCATGAATATTAGAAATTTATGGAAAATATAAATAAATACAAAACTAAGTATTGGTACGAAATTGTTTTAGTTGGTTCAAAAGTGTAACGGTCAAACGAACTGGTTCTTCTGATCATTTAGGAGAACTTCATATAGGAGAACATCAACGTTTCTCAAACTGAACAATAGTTTATTTTTACCGGTTCATAACTAAGTTGGTTTTAGTCAGTTTGCAAAATTATTTAGTTTCGTTGATCTGTCATTCTTTAAAAATAATAATGTTTTTTACACTGACACTGCACAGGCGGAACTTTTTTGTTCTTTTCAAAAGTTTATCGGATGAGTGAACCGGCTTTCTTTATCACTTATTTTGGTCCTATGTTTAATCGTTCATAAGAATAAATAAACAATTATCAAGCTGGACAGCAAAATTAATTAACCGGTATTCATAAATTATTGTTTTTGATTAACCGGGTCTCAAAATTATCTTTTTTTGTCGAATGGGCATCCATTTACTAGTGGGACGAATTTCTTGATTTTACCGGTTCGAAAATAAACCGGTTTTCCAATTCACTTATTTTATTTTTTGTGGAAGGTTAACTATAAGAAGTAATTATAAAACAACTATTCTCAAGAGATATACTGTAATTATTTAACCGGTTAAAAAACAGATCGGTTAAACAAAACGGTTCAACAAATAATGCATTCTCCACTTGTTTATCATCATAATGTATAGAACATCAGCATAATATCAGTTGGACGAAATCCTTGATTTTATCGGTTCAAAAGTGAACCGGTTGAGCAAACCGGTTCGCAAAATAATACATTTTATTCATGTTTAATTTCCCATGAAAATAAATTATAAAAAAAATTAACGATTTCTAATCGGAATTATAAAATATTTTTTACCGGTTCAAAAATGAATCGGTAAAATGAACCGGTTCGGCAAAATGAACGTTTCTATTGTACTATTCGCTTCTCACTCAAAAAAAAATCTGTTATCTCCATTGGTTCCTTTTTGGACGTTGGAGGGTAAAAAACATTCCCAAATTGTCCACTTCCCCAGGGGCACCAGGATTCCGGAACGGTCCTGAAAGTGGCCAATGTAGCCCATAGGAAGTCAACTTGACTTCTAGTTAACTTATTCTAATAAATAATAAAGTTTTTATAAGCTTTGAACGAATATCATGCATGTTAAGACTTTTTGCCACCTTTTGTACGGAGCCGCATCACTGTGCATCACCGGGGAACTTCTTTTGCGGTAGATAAAAATCCAAAATTCCACTCAATTCGTCACTTTTCACTTTTTTCCCTTTTTCACAAAACATTTTAGAAAATTCGTGACAGCTAAAAAAAAATACTTCCAATCGCTCGCAGAGCACACTACGATCTCATATGATGTTTGTTTATTAATTATATTTATGTTCAAAACTTAGTTTTGAAATGTCTGCGCAGAATTAGGACCACTATTTAATACCGGTTCCTAATTCTGCGCACCTAAGAAGAACAAGAAGATTAAAAAAAGAAGAAGAAAACTCAATTGTTTTTTGCCGATCCTGATTCCTCGAAGACAGCAGTACAGGATGCGCATGGAAAAGCAGACATTCTCTTCATTATTCATGTCGCAAAATGCTTCAGCTCATGAAGCAACTTTTTAGCAGTTTCGCTAACGGACACAGATTTCAGGCAATTTATGGTACTTGCAACATCATTTTATTTTTTTTACAAAATAATGATCGTTGATTTGAAATTTTTTTCTTCACAAACTTTTTCATTACTATTGAAGCAATATTCAAAAAATGTTGGTCATAGTAACCCTTGAATTATTTAAGTTAAATAAATTATTCTAGTTTGTCATTCCGTTGCAACCACACGTGTTTTCCTTCAGGTTATGGGCCTGTGGCACCATAGCAACGGACAAACAGTTGAAGAAAATTTTTTCGCCGATGTGAAGAATTGAAAATTTCAAGATTTTTATACAAGAAGAAAATTGATGTCGCTCCAGAGAACTCCAACACGAAGCATGAACGGTAGCAGCTCAGAAGCACTTCCAGGCGCCGGAGGTCCGGCCGGAACAGCAGGAGCAGGAAGCCAGCAAGCGAATTCCGTTGGAGGAGCACCGGTGGCGACGAATTCAAGAATCCTACCAGCGGGAGGAAGCCTATCGTTGCCATTGGCGGAGCGGTTACGAGGGCAGGAAAACTACAGCTCCTGGTCCTTCGCAATCAAAATGGTGATGATCCGAGAAGGTACGTGGGCGGCCATCAAGACGGACAACCCGACGGAAGAGCTTTCGGAGCGTGCGCTTGCAACCATTTGTTTGAGCATCGATCCGACGAACTACAGCCTTGTCCAGAACGCTGCAACGGCCAAGGAAGCATGGGACAGTTTGAAGGCTGCATTCCAGGACAGCGGATACATCCGGGAATTCGGACTACTTCGGCAACTGACCGGAGTAAAATTAGTGGATTGTGCTACGGTGGAGGACTACGTCAACCAGCTGATGTCCACCAGGCACAAACTGGCGCAGATTGGCTTCGAGGTGAACGATCGGTGGATGTCCAGCATTCTGCTGATGGGCTTGCCGAAACAGTATGAGCCCATGATCATGGGCCTGGAAGCGTCCGGGATCCAGATGCGAGCAGATACGATACGTGCGAAGATACTGCAGGATGTAAAGTGGCCTGACGACTCTGGAAGCGAGTCTGGACGGGCGTTCTATGGCCAACCCGGAGCGAAGCCAAAGTCAACGAAACCGAACAAGAGCAACGTGAAGTGTTTCCGGTGTAACCAGCCGGGTCATTACGCCTCAGAGTGCCAGCGAGAAGGCAAAATGGAACCACGAGGACACCGCAGCGGCGGGCAACAAGCACCGAAGAAGTTCGACAGACACTCGGCGTTCATGGTCCAACATCGTCGTGGAAATCCGGGTGAGTGGATTTTCGATTCCGGCACGTCGTCCCACATGTGTCGCGAAAAAGCAATCCTGAAAGAAGCAGAAGAGGTGAGTGATAGTGTCATAGTTGCAAACAACATGGAGACACCAGTCGTTGCTAAGGGCAACGTGGTAATCAAAGCCGACTTGGGTGATGCAACCGAAGTGCTCGATGTTTCGGAAGTGCTGTGCATTCCGGAACTGGCGATGAATCTTTTATCCGTGCACAAGATCTGCAGTCGTGGTCATCAGGTGGTGTTTTCCAAGGACGTGTGTGAAGTTTTCGACCAGACCGGTCGGATTGTGGCTGTTGGTGATCAGCAAGGCGGACTATATCGTCTCCGCCAAACCGGAAGAAATGTATCGTGCATCGCGACGCCCAAGGAGGACATCGGATTATGGCATCGCCGCATGGGGCACTTGAATGCACACAGTTTGAAGCAACTTCGCAGTATGGTCTGTGGTGTGCAATTCGACGAATCCGATATGCCGGCGTGCATTCCGTGCTTGGAAGGGAAGCATCAACGTCAACCGTTCAAATTCAAAGGGGCCAGAGCAGCAGAGGTGTTGGATCTCGTCCACAGTGATCTGTGTGGTCCCATGGAAACGACTTCCGTAGGAGGCAGCAAGTACTTCCTTACCTTCGTCGACGATTGCAGCAGGAAGTGCTTTATCTACTTCATTCGATCGAAGACGGAAGTGCTGGAATGCTTCAAAGATTTTCAAGCGTATGCAGAGACCCAAACAGGTAGGCGAGTGAAGCGATTGAGAAGTGACAACGGGACGGAGTACGTGAATCAGGACATGAAGCGATATTTGCGGCAATGTGGAATCCGACACGAAACCAGTGTGCCGCATAATCCGGAGCAAAATGGTCTGGCAGAACGGATGAACCGGACCCTCGTGGAACGTGCTCGTTGCCTTCTATTTGATGCAGGATTGGACAAATCGTTTTGGGCCGAAGCGGTTGGAACAGCGTGCTACCTCGTGAACCGTTCACCAACGAAAGGTCTTCAAGTGACTCCGGAAGAAAAGTTCTGCGGAAAGAAGCCGGACCTATCCAATCTGCACGTTTTCGGTACGAGAGTGATGACGCACATACCGAAGGTAAGAAGGAAGAAATGGGATCCGAAATCGGAGCAAGGCATCTTTGTCGGATACGCAGCGGGAACGAAAGGCTATCGAGTCTACAATCCGAAATCCAGGAAGGTGTATGTGAGTCGGGACGTTGTGTTCCTGAACGAAGGCAGCAGCGAAGAACGACTGGAAGCTCCCGAACCAGAGATACTACAGTTTCGGATGGCATCAGTGGACACCGACCCGGAATCCGAGCAAGGCGGAGAAGCTACCGTAGCAGAACCATTACCAGCGAATGAAACTGGCGGCGGAGTGCTGTCGGACCCATCACAAATTGCGCTCCCTCCACAACCAGAGGACCCCCAATGTGTGGTAAGGCGCAGTGGCAGGGAGCGCCGTGTCCCAGGCAAGTACAATGATTTTCAGTTGAGCTTCAGTGCCGTCCCTCAAAGCATTTCCCCATCTCAGGTACTTCTGGATGAACCGCAGTCGTTTAGAGAAGCGATGCAAAGCGATGACAGGAACCAATGGTATGAAGCAATGAAGGCAGAGATAAAATCCCACAGCGACAATGGGACCTGGGAGCTCTGTGCCCTACCGGCGGGGCGGAAAGCCCTAAAATCGAAATGGGTGTTCAAGCTGAAGACGAAAGCGGACGGCTCGATCGAGCGGTACAAAGCGCGATTTGTGACGAAGGGCTACTCGCAAATCAAAGGAGTCGACTATGGAGAAACCTACTCTCCAGTGGTCCGATACTCCACGGTCCGTTACCTGATGGCAGTAGCAGCGAGGTTAGGATTGAAGATCCATCAACTCGACGCAGTGACGGCCTTTCTTCAAGGTGACTTGACGGATGAGGAGATCTACGTGGAGCAACCAGAAGGCTTCGCAATCCCTGGCGGCCAGGTGTGTCGTTTGAAGAAAGCGCTCTACGGACTCAAGCAAGCGAGTCGCGTATGGAACAAGAAGCTCGATAATATACTCAGGGAAATCGGTCTGCAGCAATCGAAGATGGACTCGTGCGTGTATTTCCTGATCGACGGCGACAAGATTCTCATCGTGGCCGTGTATGTGGACGATATGTTGGTGTTCGCCAACGATGATGAAATAGTCGACGCGTTGAAACAGCAGCTAATGGTCAGATTCCAGATGAAGGATCTTGGCTACGCGGAGCAGATCCTCGGAATGCGGGTCACACAAGTTGACGGGAGGATCACATTGGACCAGGAGAAGTACATCGAGCAACTGCTCGAACGGTTTGGAATGAATGACTGCAATCCTGTTTCCACGCCGTTCGATGCAAGCCAGAAACTGAGCAAGGAAATGAGCCCGAAATCGTCCGATGAAGTCGAGAGGATGGCGAATGTACCCTTTCGCGAACTCGTCGGTGGATTGCAGTTCGTGGCTCAGTGCACCAGACCGGATATAGCATTCGCGGTCAATGCAGTCAGCAGTTACAACAGCAACCCGGGAGAAGCTCACTGGACGGCAGCCAAACGCATTCTGCGGTACCTGAAAGGAACGAAGGATATGAAGTTAGTCTACAGTAGCGAGAGTGAAGAATCGTTCCACGGATATTCGGATGCAGACTGGGGAAACGATCCAGAGACCAGACGATCCGTAACAGGCTACGTTTTCAAGCACTCGGGCGGTGCAGTTGCATGGAGCTGCAGAAGACAACCCACCGTTGCTCTCTCCACAACGGAAGCAGAGTACATGGCGATCGCAGCCGCGGGCCAGGAAGCTCTATGGTGGCGCTCATTCCGAGCAGAGCTCAGTGGCCTCACTACCACAGTTGAAATGCGTTGCGACAACAGAAGTGCAATGTGTTTAGCCGAAAAAGAAGTCGGTTACTCGGCGCGGACGAAACACATCGATCTGCGTCATCATTTCGTCAAGGAGCAGTTGGAGCAGAAAACTATTGCCCTACAACACGTTCCATCCGAAGGTCAACTGGCGGATGTCCTGACGAAGCCGGTTCCGTATCCGAAACTCCGAGAAGCAAGAAAATCACTTGGGGTTTCTCAAATTCAGGGTTAAGGGGGGATGTTGGTCATAGTAACCCTTGAATTATTTAAGTTAAATAAATTATTCTAGTTTGTCATTCCGTTGCAACCACACGTGTTTTCCTTCAAAAAATATATTTGAAGCTAATATTGAACTAGCGTCCGTGATTTTGTGGTATATTCGAGAAAGTGCGCCGAATTAGGGACTGCGCAGAATTAGGGCCGGCCACGGTACCATCTTCCATTGCTTCCTCGTCGTGAGAAGGAAAGGGGAACAAAACAAAGTTCGTATCAATATCAATCGTGTCGGTGCCTTCTACCATTAGCATTAGCATTAAGCAAGTCGCACAAATTCGTAGAATCGTGTCGGTGTCTTCTGCGCTTTTATTCAGCATCTTAAAATTAATGAGTGCGCTGAAGACACTAACACGATTCGTTGCGAAACCGCAGTTTTATTCATGATTCCGCACTTATGCTTACTGCGAAAGGGGTCCAGTGGAGTGGGAAATGTGCAATAAATCAAGTCCAATGAGAGATGCACAACCCTAAACATAAACTCCACTTGCGTGGGAACGATAACCACGCGAAATATGAAGCAGAACCAAACCCACCAGCTGTTGCACTTACCTACATTCGTTTCAGATACATGGGCACTCGAAAGCAACACCTATCCTCTTCCAACACCGGAGGAAATCTTCAGCAAAGTGTCTGGCAGTCGAATCTTCAGCATCATCGACCTGTCGGACGCATACCTGCAGGTGGAGGTCGACGACCAATCCACCGGGTGTCAAATCAGCCCCCGGCGCGTTCCAGCAGCTGATGGCGAAGATGGTAGCCGGTCTACGCGGCGTAGTTTTCCTCGACGACATTCTGGTGCCCACAGCAAGACGCTCGAGGAACACAACCGAATCCTGCACATGCTCTTCCGGCGCCTGCGGGAATATGGTTTTCACCTGCGAGTGGAAAAATGCCAGTTCTATGAAGATCAGCTCAAATACCTCGGACACATCATCAGTGCCAGGGGTATCTAACCGGATCCAGCGAAAATTGCAGCGAATGTGGAGATGCCTGCTCAAACCGACGTGACCACATTGCGCTCATTCCTGGCTGCAGTCAATTTCTACGGAAATTTCGTCCGTGAGATGCATCAACTACGTCATCCGTTGGACAAGATTGGGCGGTTCTACGTGGCTTGGAGCGAGGCTTCGAGTATTCTGAAATTTATATAATACGATTGTATAACATTTTGCTGCAAAATGTTCCATATTTTAATAAAAATACTTAAATAAAATACTTACATTTTATTAAAATCCTGTTCGTGTTTTTTTTTTCGAACACTTAGCGCGCGCGGACGAGGTATGGGCCGTTTGACACGTTTGACAGCAGATCTGAGTCAAACACTGAAGTAAAAAACGATTTGATTTTTCTTAGTGGCGCAAAGCGGGATTAAGCGGGATTAGGCAAGATTAGCAAAGATTAGCTAACACGGGGAAACGAAATAACTCAAAATCGAGTTAAAAATTACGCATAACGAAGTACTGTTCAAACACTACTGGTTTGGATACTTTTCTGTTCTTGCTTTTGAATACATTTTACCTAACTTGGAGGTATATTCAGAACACTGCCTTTTGAGTTAATTGGGAGTTTTGACGTTTTCGATTTCGTTTTTGCTTCCTTTCTTTAAGAGTATCCAAAACTGAGAGTTGGGCCTTGACTCAATTTTGGATGAAAATTTCAATCAAGTGCCATTGCTCATTTTAATCTCGTTATAAACAAAATGCGAGTGGACCAATAAAGTCGCAGAGCGAAGCAATAATAATGGTAAGTTGTTCGTTGTCATTTGTACTTTCAATTTATGCTAATTTATCATCAATTAACTTTTAGGACACCCACCAAAAACCCGATTGAAAATGAACAACCAAGCATCCTTGGCACTTCATCTTCCGGAGCAAAACATCTGGAGGAATACTCAAATTACGGACTGAACGGTGAGTGAAATTTAGTTTATTTAGGTGGAATAAGTGTAGCTTATAGCAAGGTTTATTGTAACGAAAATATATCCCTTCACTAAACAGGCTTTCAATGATTGAATCGTTTTGGGGCACGGAAGCAACTGCCAAGGAAACAATGGCAACATCCCGAGCATCATAAAGGATCCGGACGACTGCCCAGGAAACTTAAACATAACAAATAAATATGTGAATTAAATACTATTGTATTGTGATTGTGAAATTGAATAAACACAAAGTTGTTAATTATGTACTTTTCTTTACCACAAAAACAAAGAAAATCCGCAAAACCCGAATTTTTTTTCGAAAATCCAGCTTCAGCGAAAGACTTGATATTGAGTAGTTTTTATCCAATGACGACTAATTGCAAAACAGTTTAAATTCACTCAAACCGAAGTTATCGTAAAATAACTCAAATTTGGGTTTTTCACAAATAACTCAAATTTGACTGGTTTTACTTAGGTGTCAAGATGGATGAAAAAGACCTAATTTTGAGTTATTTCGTTTCCCCGTGAAGATTAAGAATGATTGATATCAAAAGATTAAGAGTGTCTACCCCCCTGTGTTTTCTCCATTTCTTGCAACATAAACAACATAGTTATCCAAATTTTGCTCAAACAGCATCACATTAGGCAAGGAATCATAATGCCCACGCTTTTTGCACCATTTCTTTACAGAAACGGAGAATTGACCTTCTCACCATACTAAAATTCAGCTCATTACTACAAATCTAGTACTACACCGAACGTGCTCCATTGACCTTCTCACCATACAAAAATTCAGCTCATTACTACAAATCTAGTACCACACCGAACGTGCCCCATTAGGCAAGGAATCATAATATCTACGCTTTTTGCACCATTTCATTGCGAATAAGGTCAAAATAAGGTACACCGGGGCAAGTTGAAACGGGTGGGGCAAGATGAAACACGAAGTTTTGAAATAGATTTCAACTCGGATTTCAATACAATTTGGAAATTTAACCATCGCTAAAAGATTGTTTGAATCAAAAACTATGTGTTATGAAGATCAAACTATTTATCATCATTAGTAAACATCATGTTAACCCGCTGTTTCATCTTGCCCCACTCGTTTCAACTTGCCCCGGTGTACCTTACGGGGAATTGACCTTCTCACCATACTAAAATTCAGCTCATTACTACAAAATTAGTACTTCACCGATTTGTCCTATTATCTCAGTTCAGAAGCATGCTATCGAAAAACAATGTATGGATGAATTGGCTTCTTTAGCGGTGTTGAGATAATTCCATATTCTGAATCTGCATGCAAAACTGGGCCGAAATCCAAATTTTCATGAATTTTCGTGGCCGGGAACCTATTTAAAAATCAAATTGAAGTTTGTATGGGAGCGATTTGTTGAAACACCCCTCGTCGCATTTTGTACTGGGCGGAGCTGTCAAGCAGTTGCCCAGCTGTCAAAAGGTGATTTCAAAAAATATCTTTGAAATTGATTTTAGGTATCAAAATAAAGTTCTTTCGAGGTTGCTCATTAGCCTTCTAAGCAACTTCATTTTTAAGTAATTTTGGAACTTGAAAGTTCACATAAGCACGCTGGATAGCCTTCTAAGCAGCTTCTGACAGAACTTTGACAAAATTCATACAGAAACAAAAATGTGTTTTTCAGAATCACAACCCTGTTGGTGGGTTTGTGTTTCACGTCTGGAAATTGCTTCTGATAATTACAAGGATAATAGGAAGCAATCAGTGAAGTACTAGATTGAAAGTAGTGAGCTGGATTTTTGTATGGTGAGATGATCAATTCTCCATTTCTACAATGAAATGGTGCAAACAGCGTGGGTTATATGATTTATTGGCTAATTTGATGCTGTTTGAGCAAAAGTTTAGATAACTGTGCTTTTGTATTATTTTTTCTTGCAACTTCAACAACACATTTATCCAAACTTTTGCTCAAACAGCATCAAATTAGTAAAGAAATCATATAACCCACGCTGTTTACACCATTTCATTGTAGAAATGGAGAATTGATCATCTCACCATACAAAAATCCAGCTCACTACTTTCAATCTAGTACTTCACTGATTGCGTCCTATTATAATTTCACACATGTCGCTGCTTGAAGAATTCATGTACTTGGGCTCACTGGTGACCGACGACAACGACACCAGCAGAGAAATTCAGAGGCGCATTGTGGCAGGAAATCGTGCCTACTTTGGACTCCGCAGAACTCTACGGTCGAATAAAGTTCGCCGTAACACGAAGTTAACCATCTACAAAACGTTGATTAGACCGGTCGTCCTCTATGGGCACGAAACATGGACCCTACGTGCAGAGGACCAACGCGCCCTTGGAGTTTTCGAACGGAAGGTGTTGCCACAGACAAACAGACGTAACACTTCGAACATTTTTTGATTCAAATCATAGTCACGGAAACATATTCGCCCAATGCTGAAAGGACTATGTTTGGCCGACTACCAACTAGGTGGCGGTAGTGAGCAAACGTCAAACTCAAATAAAAACGATGCGAGCGCCACGGTTGGGCAGTTGGCCAACTATCAAATTTTGAAAAAGGCCGTTAAATCGGTGTACGATGGGATTTATCAGAGTGTTACGTCTGTTTGTCTGTGGTGTTGCGTACCATCTACGGCGGAGTGCAGATGGAAGACGGGACTTGGAGAAGGCGAATGAACCACGAGCTGCATCAGCTGCTGAGAGAACCAACCATCGTCCATACCGCGAAAATCGGGAGGCTACGGTGGGCGGGTCACGTCATCAGGATGTCGGATAGCAACCCGACTAAAATGGTTCTCGAGAGTCATCCGACCGGTACAAGAAGACGTGGTGCGCAGCGAGCTAGGTGGGTCAACCAAGTGGAGGACGATCTGCGGACCCTACGCAGAGTGCGGAACTGGAGGCAAACAGCCATGGACCGAGTGGAATGGAGGCGGCTACTATGTACAGCAGAGGCCACCCCGGCCTTAGCCTGACCGGTAAGGTGAGTAACATGTCGCTGCTATGTAGATTTGAACTGGATCCTCCTGCGTGATAGCCTGCCGACTTACCGCTGCGCTGCTGAAAACACTTGACAAAGTCAAGCTAACTTCACTACTGTACAAATGTGCAAAACTAGCTGCCGACAGAAAATCGATTCAAGTCAGACTTTACCTACTGTCCACTCAATCGCAGCTGTAGTACTGTGGTTGTTACAACCCCACGGTGTTGTATCGCTCCTATTGATCGTACCCCCATCTACGGAGTGGCCGTGCGCCGATGGATGACAATGGATAGGGACTATTGTTCATAGAGATGGATTGAGGGAGAGGTAAAAATGTAAACAAGCCAGCAGGAGTGAATAGCAAAGTCATTGAAGACACATGCAATTTGGAAAGCTAAAATTTGATAGTTTATTTACTTCTTAATAATTAAAAATTTGCTTAAACTAAATCATTATATGCTAAAAGCGAACAATTTAGTGCGACACAAATTAAGACTAAAGCTAACCTAAATCTATATCTAATTTCAACACGAAGACCTACAGGTAAATGAGACAAACTTGCTTAAATTGGATAAAATATTTATTAAATAACATGCTATCAGACCTCACAACGCTAGTCAGGGATTTTGGATCGAGTTTGGACATAGGAGGGACAAAGAACACGAAGATTGACTAAACGTGAGTAGCAACTAAACAAACAAAATATGAGTCTTATAATCGTAAAATTTCATGCAGGATATTAAAATATCTCCAAATACACGCGGATATTTAAAATCTCGGAAGACCACTCTTTCTTCGCCACCGAATTCTAACATCTTTTAATATCGTTTATTGGAAGAGGTGGAAAATGTCCAATCCGATCGACCACAACACCCCGACGACCAGCAGAGGTGCTAAAGGTAAGCAGAAACCCGAAAAGACACGTATTTCCCGAAAACAAAAATCGAATAAAGACCCCCCGAACGACCCCAACCCCCAAAACAAGACTTCTATCGCCGGTGATGTTGGCAAAGCGCGAGTGGGTGAAAATAAATCACCAATTTCGTCCCGGATTCGAGCCTCGTCTAAGAGAAGAAGTTGTGTTATGTGCGCGGGTGTAGATGATAACCGGATGGTTCAGTGCGTCACGTGTAACTGTTGGTGCCACCTTGATTGTGCAGGAGTTACTCAGGACGTCGAGAGTTGCGAGTGGAGTTGCCTGAAATGCGAAACCGCGAAGGCAAAGCCCGGTAAGCAGAAGACGTCCAGAACGAGATCCAAAAGCGCAGTGGAAACGGCGAAGTCAACGAAAGCAAGTGCGAAGAAGAATTCTGGCAAGCCAAAGACGGTGAAGGATTCAACTTCCAAGGACCTCCGAGCGGATCGTAAAGCTACTGGTGGGGAAAAATCAGCGAACCTGGATGCCATGCTGCTTGCTGAGATCGAGAAGAAGATGGCCACATCGGCCAAAGCGAAGTCCGTGAAATCCAGTTCAACCTGCAAATCGGGTCTCTCGCTGAAGCTACAGATGCAACAAGTGTTGGCTGAAGAAACCTTAATGCTGGAGGAGATGAAACGTAGACGAGAGTTTATGAAGAAGAAGTTCGAGTTGATGGAGGAGATTGCTGAAGTACGTAGCTGTCCAGTCCCAGGTGCCAAAGTGACGGATCCGCTGACAAAGGTGAAAGGTTGGCTACAGAAGCTGATTTCATCCGATAGTGAATCTGAGGACACGATCGAAGACGGCGATGAGGATGACAGCGACGATACTTCGAGTACGACCGATTCGAGCAACGAGGATACGATCGACGAAGAAGGAGAATCATCTGAAGGTGTGGATCAGGAAAGCGAAGACAAGGAGGATACGAGTGACTCAGAAGGTTCGAACGAAGATGAAGACTGCGATGATCACGAGGACCCCTTCGCTCCACGAGAACGTTCAACACCTGTTGCGAGAAGACACGGCGCTCTAAGACCTGGAAATCACTCTCGGTCCAAAACCGATCTCACACGTGAACAAATTGCGGCACGACAGGTAGTGCAATGCAACCTGCCTAAGTACGATGGCAATCCAGAGGAATGGCCGATGTTCATATCGACGTTCGAAAGTACGACTAAGATGTGCGGCTACAGGGATGAGGAAAACATGATCCGTCTCCGGAACTGCTTGAAAGATGAAGCCTTTGCTGCCGTGCGAAGTTTTCTCATGCATCCGTCGATGGTGCCGAAAGCGATCAGCGTTTTGAAGCTCAGATTCGGCCAACCGCACATGATTATCAGCACATTGCGCGATAAGGTTCTGGCTATGCCACCAGTCAGATCTGATTCTATGGAGAAGCTAGTCGACTACGCTCTAGCCGTGCAGAATTTGTGCTCTACAATCGACGCTTGCGGAAGGAGAGAGTATATGCGAGATGTAACGCTGATGCAAGAGCTTGTCTGTAAACTTCCACCGGCTATCAAGTTGGACTGGGCAAGGCACAGCAAAAAATTCGTGAAGGTTACCCTCACTACATTTTCCGATTGGATCTTTTCTATTGCGGAAGATGCAAGCATCGTTGCAAATCCCAGAAGATCTAACAGTTACGAGCAGGAAACACGGGGTAAGCGTCACGGGAAAGCTTTCGTGAACACCCACGCTGAGGCTTCTGCATCCGCAGCAAGTGGCCATTCCATGGTTGCTGGCAATCGAAGGCACAATACTCCCCTCGATAAAGGGCCCCGAGAAGAGCCGAGCAGCTGCCCCCTTTGTAAAGGGAACTGTCGGACAGCTGCTAAATGTAAGCGGTTTCTGGATCTTTCGTACGAGGCAAGATGGTCAGCGGTTCGTGAATTCCGACTTTGTCGCAGGTGCTTGCGCAAGCATGGGGGTAATTGCAACACCAAGTTGTGCGGAGTGAACGGCTGTGAATTTAAACACAACTCACTTCTGCATAAAAACCTCGTCGCTCCAAGTGAACCGAAAGCTAGTACGGGACAAAACAAGGCAAATGAAGAGCGTAGCGTAAACACACATCAAGTGGATGCTGGCCTGGAGCTGTTCCGCTACCTCCCTGTAACGTTGTTCGGGCCAAACACGAAGGTGGAATGCTTCGCATTTCTCGACGATGGATCCGAGTTAACGCTATTGGATGAACAGATCGCAAAAGAGTTGGGTTTGGCCGGTGATGAACAGCCATTGTGCTTGAAGTGGACGGGAGGAACTCATCGATTCGAGGAAAAGTCAAGACGAGTAGGTGTTGGAATTTCCGGGATGAACGGCAAAAGGTTCGATCTGAATGGCGTGCGAACTGTTGAAGCGCTTGAGTTGCCGTGTCAAAGTTTGAACGTCGATGCCCTGAAGAACAAGTACAATCACTTGAAGAATGTTCCAGTCCTCTCCTATGATCGTGTGCGTCCAAGGATCTTGATAGGGGTCAAACATGCCAATGTTTCGTTGGTGAGACGGAGTCGCGAAGGAAAGGAAGGTGAACCTATCGCTGTAAAGACCCATCTAGGCTGGACAATTTTTGGCAGTTGGACAAGTCATGAAACAGCGACCGAAGGAAATTATACGTACCACATCTGTACATGTAACCATTCCAACGATGAGCAACTTCACCGAGACGTTAAGCAATACTTCAGCTTGGACAGTCTGGGAATAATATCACCGATAAGCTCAACAATGTCCAGAGATGACGAAAGGGCGTTGACATTGCTGAACTCTTTAACGCAGATGGTCGGTAACAAGTACGAAACCGGACTTCTATGGCGATTCGACAACATTCGACTACCCGATAGTCGGCCGATGGCTCTGCAACGCCTGAAGTGCCTGCAAAGGCGTTTAGCTAACGATGCCAATCTGAAGTTGGCCTACAACGAAAAGCTAACCGATTATCAAGCGAAAGGATACATTAGGAAGGTGACAGCAGAAGAGTTGGAGCAGAAGAAGGGCCGAATCTGGTACTTACCAACATTTCCTGTGATCAATCCCAATAAACCAGGAAAAATCAGGATTGTGTGGGACGCAGCAGCGGTGGCTCATGGAGTTAGCCTGAACTCGGTATTGCTCACTGGTCCAGACATGCTGAGCTCGTTGGTATCCGTACTGAACAACTTTCGGGAGTATCGCTACGGTATTTGCGGAGACATCAGGGAGATGTTTCTCCAGATTGGTATTCGCCCTGAAGACCAATTTTGCCAACTATTTCTGTGGAACGACAGCGTGAACGAGGAAGAACCGAGTACATTCGTGGTCTCTGTTATGATTTTCGGAGCTCGTTCATCACCGACGACAGCACAATTTGTCAAAAATCAAAATGCTCGGAGGTTTCAACTGGAGTTTCCTACAGCGGTCGAAGTCATCGAAAAGAAGCATTATGTCGACGACATGCTCGCCAGCACGGAGACGGAAGCTGAAGCTATTGAACTGGCACAATCTGTTAAATACGTTCACGAGCAGGGAGGTTTCGAGATTAGGAACTGGGTTTCAAACTCCTCCAAGGTTCTGAGCTCTAGGCGAGACTCCCACAGGAGAAATATCTTTGAACCTGACTGCCGAAATCTCGACCGAAAAAGTATTAGGGATGTGGTGGAATACATCAACCGACTGCTTCACGTTTAAGATCTGCAGGTCTCGGTTTGATACTGCGCTATTTGACGGGAGTCGATCTCCTACCAAGCGAGAGCTGCTTCGCATACTTATGAGCATCTTTGATCCCTTGGGATTAATATCCCATTTCCTAATGATACTCAAGGTAATGCTCCAGGAAGTATGGCGTTTGGGTTTGAAATGGGACGACCAGATAGGAGGTGGACAATTCGAGAGCTGGAAGGATTGGACAAAGCTTCTACCGAAGCTGGAGGACCTGCAGATTCCTCGATGTTACCGGCAAATCACGACCGTCGGGGTAAACAATCGGATCCAGATGCACACGTTCGTAGATGCGGGTGATAAAGGTATGGCGGCTGTAGTTTATCTACGATTCGAAGAGCACGGACGTGTAGAATGTGCATTGCTTGGGGCGAAGACACGCGTTGCTCCCCTAAAATATTTATCCACACCGAGATCAGAACTCCAAGCTGCTGTAATTGGCACGAGACTAGCGAACAGCATATTCAAATCACTATCGCTCTCAGTGTCTCAACGTTTCTTTTGGTGTGACTCCCGGAACGTCTTGTGCTGGATACGTTCTGACCATCGCCGGTATAGTCAATATGTTGCTGCAAGAGTGAGTGAAATTCTGGACACTACCGACGTCACCGAATGGAACTGGGTAAAATCGGAATGGAACGTCGCTGATGACGGCACCAAATGGACAAGCCAGGTGCAGTTGAAGGCAAGTGATCGCTGGTTTCAAGGACCGGAATTTCTGCAAAAACCGGAGGAAGAATGGCCTGTGCCGTCTCACAATACATCAGAGACAACTTCTGAAGAGATGCGGTCGAACGTTCTAGTGCACGTCCACGGTGAAATTGTGGACCCAATTATCGTGGCAAGTAATTATTCGAGCTGGCGACGTCTGGTGAAAGTAACGGCATACGTTCAACGATTCGTGAAGAACCTAAAAGCAAAACATCAAGGATCACACATACAGCAAGGACCGTTAACAAGTGAAGAATTGTGTCGGGCTCAACAATATCACTTTCGTCAAGCTCAAGCAGATGTGTTCACCGAGGAGTTGAAGATACTACAGTTAGTGGAAGAAAATGGAGTCAGTAAGCGGAAACAAGTGCCAAGCAGCAGTCGTATCTACAAGATGAGCCCGTTTTTGGACGAGAACAGGGTTCTGCTCATGAATAGCAGGGCCGCTAAATGTTCTTTCCTGTTTCCGGACGAGAAATTTCCGGTCATACTTCCTGACAACCACCCCGTCACTAATCTAGTTCTGGCGGATTTTCACGAAAGGTATCATCATCGAAATTATGCAACAGTGGCGAATGAGGTTCGCAGGCGATATTGTATTCCAAGGCTTCGTCAAACGCTACGAAAAATGAAATGCAACTGCCAGTGGTGTCGAAACCGCGATGCAACACCCGCACCACCCGAAATGGCTGAACTTCCAACGGCAAGAATGGCTGCTTTCACCAGGCCATTTTCCCATGTAGGCGTGGATTATTTTGGGCCAATTGAAGTCGTAGTGGGTCGTAAGGTCGAGAAGCGCTGGGGGGTCTTATTGACGTGTCTGACAGTTCGGGCTCTGCATATAGAAGTCGCTAACTCTCTTAGCACCAGCTCGTGCATGATGGCTTTGAACAACTTTGTGGCACGCCGGGGTACTCCAGTTTGCTTCTACAGCGATAGAGGGACGAATTTTGTTGGGGCATCTAAAGAACTTCGTGATGCTCTACGCGCCATAGACACTCACGAAATGGCGAAGGAGTTTACAACACCTACAACTTCCTGGAAGTTCAACCCACCTGCCAGTCCGCACATGGGTGGCAGCTGGGAAAGACTTATTCAATCTGTTA
>NC_085137.1:295874912-296044912 GCF_035046485.1 Aedes albopictus
CCGGGAGTGGAATCCGAGACGCATACGGAAGCCATCGATCAGGGCTAGGATCAGGGCGTGGAATCCAAGCATAGATTATCGTAGTGAGTTCGGGTATTTTGCGATTACGGAAGAAGACAGCTGTAACCCACGGCTCGGCCTAGTGTAGTAAAATTGGGTGAAGTTGTTGGAGCGCTGGTCCAGAGGAACCTTCAGAAAATCAAGATGCCGCACGGATGGCTGGAAGGATCCTGCCCGGCCCAAGGCTATTTATCGAACGGTACCCGAGGAAGCTATGGAAGAAGACTTCGGTGAGCCCGGCGCTGGTAGCCAGCAAGCGACGTCATTGCTGGATTACACGCCAGGAGGGTAAGTTACCGGACGCTCTGGAAGTGAGAGCGGCGGTGAGGCCCGTGGGCGTGCCCCACTTGCTGTCGCTCAACATCCAATGTGTTACCGCCCCGTTGGCGAGCGTCTGGACGTCGAGGTTCGAAGGACCTGATTCTGGCCATCGGGTGCCAATTAGCCCAGTAGAACCCTGTCCGGTGACGGCCGCCGAACCCTACGGAGTATTGCACCACTGCCACGATGTCGCAACGAATTGGCCGGAGCCGGAACAACGCCGCTAAGCGACCTAGTGCCCTGAGGATTGTCCCCGGATGTGCCTGCTGTTTTCATCTGGCAAGTTACACCGAAACGACCTCTCCTCTCTCTCTCCTTCACCGTTCCCGCACTGCCGCAACGACCCCCTTCCCCTAATTTTTGTAATGTAAATGTTTAAGAATAAATATGTTTAAGTCTAGCTCAGTTTTGTATTGTACCGCTTTATTCAACGCCTGACAGCCCTGGTTTCCCTATCAGTGGGTTTGCGACTCTATAGTTTTGTCCGCTTTGTTCCGTGGAAAAAAAGGAAAGTGTGTCCTCCGGCATCAAACAGTCGCCGACCCTGAGTGGGTACCTACAGCCGCGGGGCTAGCTGGTATTAACAGTATTGTCGTCTTTAGCATGCGTCGCTTGAACACTCCAAGTGCTTGCAAATCTTTCTCAAGTATGGTCCATGTCTCGTGTCCGTCAATTAGCACAACTTCCGCTGATCGTGTGCTTTCACGACTCACATTAGTCCTGTTTAATGAAGTATGTTGAATATTGTTGAAGTTGCTGCATCCTGCTCTTACCTATTTGCCAACAAGAGCAGGATGCAGAAACTTCAAGAATGTTCAACCTACTTCGTTGAACAGGTCCTTTGTTGTCAGTTGTTAGTAAGGATCCAAGGCAGACGATTTGTTCGCGAAAATACGTTCCCAACGAGGGCAGCAGCATCCTAAGCTGCGCAACCCAACTCCAACCATTGCATCGGAACCATTCTCGAGCATCACCACGAAGTACACACACTCACCCGAGCCGACGGAACAGCAGCGCCAACAGCGAGAGAGTGAGTGCCGTGAGATCTTACTGTGAGAGCAGCAGCGAACACCGCCGCCGCAGACGTCGTCATCATCATCGTCATCAACGACTCTCGTCGTCCAGCCAGCGTGGTGATGATAGTTCGTTCCATGCGCGTCGCGTGGGTTCTACGGGCGCGTAGAACATTCCACGTGTTTCCCGAACAGGTGAATATCGTTATTTAAACGCGACACCTTCGCGGTAGCGAATCAGTTTGAATTTTGAAGTGATCGATGAGCGTTCGCGTGGCTCAAACAACGCGAAGTGAAATTACCCAAATGTAAATAGTGACAGTTAGAGAATAAAGTAGTGAGAGTGTTAAAGTGATTAAGTGTTTCCCTCCCTATCCAAAATCCCTGTTCTCTATCTGCCGTGCCAAGAACAGTCCAGTGCTTTCGCCTAAAATTTCTTGTGTCCATTGCCGAACACGATTTTCTCCATTACATTGATGTAGGAGGCTAGGATAGGATGTGACAACAGAAATTCGCCTGCCATATTATTTTTTCGTTCGATTTCGTCGACGGTGAGTATCCAGTGCTGCCACTTTTCTTTATTCCAAATCTTTCAAATGGTTTAAATCTACCGATTGATATTTAATTGCATATTTCGCACCGTATATCATTAATTGCAATTGAAATAGCATAACTTGCTAGTAAAATTGGTTGCAAACGAAAGGTTCTTTTATTTATAGTGAAATATACCAAAAATTCAATAATTTTGCAGCAAATTAATGGTATTTATCTATGTACAGACATAGGAGCCACTTTAGATTGATTAACATTTGAATGCCGACATTTTTGAGTCGATAAAACTCGAGAAGAAAAATACAATGATTTTGAATATTGGTATCACTTGCTAAACTTACAAACTAGCAACAGGGCCAAATCAATAACAACGCGATCTGATCGCAGCAAACGGATATCAATTTAGACCAATCAGCGACTGGCGTCCGTTTGACAGCAAAATGGTCTCATATGGGTTGGCTACGTGACGCATCCTATCCTAGATCAAAGGTATCTTCGTTTATCGTTACGTTAGCTACTTCCAAGAGATATCCTGTCTATAATCCTGCTGTATTTAGTTCAATCTACTAGGATGTACTTTGTTTTTGTCGCATTCATCACCTATCCGACTTTTGCTGCTTCATTTTTAGCGGGTAAAATGCTCTGCCATCATTTCAAATCTTCTGGCGATAATGTCTTCAAAGAATACAAATCAAGCGGATTTCATGAAAAGCGTACCCCGACTCATGAGTCTCGTCCTACGTGTTTGAAAAAGTTCGAAAAAGTCAACCTTTTGTCACGTGTTCAGTTGACCAATTACCTTTCAAGTATTTATTGTCACGAAGAGGAATGTGTGTTCAACCAGAGTACATTATGAATCGTTTTACCAATTCCAATTCCAACTCTGCGCTTGAATGTTTGTTTTCATTCAAGGCTCTTTCCGCAATTTTTCGGAATATCTCACAAATCTCCTTGGAAGCGACTTGAAAAGAAAATAAGACAAAATAATTGCTTAAGCACACGCCAAAATAAACACGAATCTTGGAGGACGGCATTTTGGTTCCACAACGCAGGGAGGAAGGAAATCTTTTCGACATCTGGACCAACCCCGAGAACTAAGCGGGCTTACGGTTTCGTTTTCAAAAGAAATTGTTCGAGAACGGCAGAGTTCGTACAATTACATAAATAATCTTCCCGAGTTCGGTTCACCCGCGGGGCCTTTCGAGCAGACCAAATGAACAAATTATTGCAATGGGCTTCACCTTCTCGGGTCGGTCGGCTCTCATAGGGTGGCCCGCAGCAGCCATTTCTCGTCGAAACGGGGTAACCCTTTTGACACTGCACAATCCTTGAGATATTTAGCCCCGAGCGAGCAAAGTTTGAGTACCCATCCGATGCTTCACGAAAGAGCGTTGAAAATCGATTGAACATTTTCGCAGCCCCCGAGAGCACAACGAGCAAGGAGATTTAAACGAGAGGGAATTGCTATATAACAAATGACATTCCCAGTCGTCACGAAATAGCCATGCTTGCAGCAGCGTGGCTCAGAACAACGGCAGAAAGAAGTGCAAGCTATTCCCATTCAACGAGGATGACGACAAAACGGCGGACGGTACAAATCGAGAGGAGGATCGAACAGGACATACCTACATGTCATTTGGGTTGAAATTCACTTTTTTCTTTATTATACGCTTTTCTGTGCTGTCACCCTCATCATGGGCATTGAGTCAGCCAGCCATTCATTTCTGCTGGAACTCCAGAACAAGAGAGCCAGAGTGCAGCAGACAATTCAATTGCCCGCTTTGGCCGGAATTATTCTTGGTTCAATTTTTCAATTTGTCCCTTTTTTGCCTACAACTATCATTAGTCGTCAATTGTAAGCAAATCGCCTCCGGGGGTAAGAGCTAACTGCTGCATGGGAGCACGGACGGGCCCATATAGGCATAGCTTATACAATTTAAGCTTAGAAGAAATTTAAATCCTTTATTGCGAAGAAAAATGACATTTTGTACATGTGATGAGCTACTTAAAGATGCTGTGCGATTGCATTTTTGAAGGAATCATGATGCATATAGCGCGGAGTGGAGCTTAATCTTTTTTGACCACAGATTTTTCTAAAGCCCGTAATAGGCAAGACTGCAGGCACGGTTCACATTGTTGCCAGGAAGTGCGGTAGACGAATTCCTCCACCACCTTGAAGATATCCCTGTCTATCGTAACACTGCGCAGTAGTCCAGGATTCAGATTTACGATAAAAGATGCATTTGACGCTATAGCGCAGTTTCGAGTTCGAAAGGAATCGCTCAAGAAACTTCTTCTGACAGAAACTTTCTTCGGTGACTGCCATTTGAACTGTCATTTCTTCGCAACTGCGTACTGCGATCAAAGAAAAACCGATTTTTTGAGCGATTCAGGCAAGGAATTTCCCATGCATCAAGATAGGCTGAGAAATTCCTTCTGATCTGCAAACAGCGCTTATCACACGATTTCTTAAAATGAATATGGTCTTCAGCGCTGAAAATGTCATCTTTTTTGGTTTAAGACAAGGGTTAAATTATTGTTATCGTCAAGGGGTTGCTCACTCCTGCGATTCCTATCCTGTCTGTCTCAGCAGGGATGGGGACGAAATGTTGGTTAGACATCTACTCAGAATATGACCAAGAACTTGGGCCACTTCATAGATATCTATCGCTGGAGGATGGATGGGGTTTTATGGGATGCTTTCCTTGGCGAAAAATGGATTATGTATTGTCACAGCAGAAGCTCTGAATCATTTGCCGGCCTTTACAACGCTAAGTAGGTGTGTTAGTCCAGTCATCTGAACTTAAATCCCTCTCTGAACCTATTTCAAAGCTCTACCTGAGACTCCCAGAGACCTAGTCTGCCCATTTGCCCCTCCATTTCTTAGAACTTCTTAAGAACTCTTTCTGTTTGTTAGGAAGCTTCCACCGTCAATCAAGCTAAACTGGGTGGAACATCGAAAGATGTAACTGGCGGTCAACTTGGCGACCTTTAGTGAGTGGATCTACTCGCTAGTCAAAGCTGTAAGTACTGTAACATTTCCAATAGAGTCGGCCCGTGTAGCTGCCGGCTAATAATAGCACTACGGACCACCTGTTCCAGGGGTGCAAGTCCACCAAATAGGTATCCCCAATGCAATGCCCCAATCCAAGCTGTCAGAGGAAGAGCGAAACGAACGGCGGGTGGTGTTCACCGCTGCAAAAGCCGCGCTTAAGACCGAGATAAGAGCAAGCAAAAAGGCCTGCTTTGAGGGTCTCTGTCAGAGTGCCAATACGAACCCGTGGGGTGACGCCTACAGGATCGTTATGGCCAAGACGAGAGGTGTGGCTCCTACAAAGCAATCTCCAGAGATGTTGGAGGGGATCATTGGAGGACTTTTTCCAAGTCATGATCCTAGTCCTTGGCCTCCTTTCGTAGGACAGCCGGGGACTGGGGCTGGCGATGAGAAGAGGGTCACCGATGTGGAACTTGCGGGGATAGCTAAGTCCCTTAGCGTAGGTAAGGCCCCAGGGCCGGATGAAGTTCCAAACCTGGCCTTAAAAGTAGCTATTGCACAGGCTCCCGAGATGTTCAGGTCTGCTATGCAGAAATGCCTGAACGAGGGAGTTTTTCCAGAAGCTTGGAAGAGGCAGAGCCTGGTACTATTGCCAAAGGCGGGGAAACCACCCAGAGACCCGTCGGCATATAGACCAATATGCTTGATTGACACGGCGGGGAAGGTGCTCGAAAAGATCATCCTCAATAGAATGTTGCGGTTCACCGAGGGCGAAAATGGTCTTTCGAGCAACCAGTACGGCTTCCGGAAGGGGAGGTCCACCGTAGACGCTATCTTGTCGGATACAAAAACCGCCGAGAAAGCACTCGAGCCTAAGAGGAGGGGAATTCGCTTTTGCGCGGTAGTGACTCTGGATGTAAGGAATGCGTTTAATGGCGCCAGCTGGTCTGCTATTGCCGATGCGCTCTTGCGTCTGAGTGAGGACATGGAGTGCTTCGAAATGCGCGGCACAAGAGGCATACGCAAGACTGTCAGGATGGCCTCTATGGTCAAATGGCAGCGCGCGTGGGACAGTTCCACCAAAGGAAGGTGGACCCATAGGTTGATACCGAGGGTAGATAGTTGGATTAATAGGCGCCATGGGGAAGTTACATTCCACCTGACACAGGTCCTTACAGGTCATGGTTGCTTCCGACAGTATCTACACCGTTTCGGGCATGCGGATTCTCCCGAATGCCCAGTGTGCAATGGTTTAGAGGAAACGGCGGAACACGTTTTGTTCGTGTGCCCGCGTTTTCGCACAATGCGTGACCGCATGCTTGCCACATGCGGGGAGGACACAACTCCGGACAACTTGGTCCAGAGGATGTGTAGGGATGAGATTAGCTGGAATGCCGTTTCAACGGCTATCACCCATATCGTCTGGGAGCTACAAAGGAGGTGGCGCGTGGACTCGGAGAATGGCTAGTCCAGATGCAGTACAAGAGGTGGTCCAGGGGTTCGAAGTCGGCTTCGTAGGTCATACCGGTGCCCTGCGGTCGAGATCGACCCTTACAGCGATTAAGTGGCCGCGGAGAGGAAGTCCCGGTAGCGGCGCTGTCGTGGCGTCAGTCTACTGGGTTGGATCTGAGCCCGCGGTTGGAAAGGGGTCCCCGGCAAGGGTCGGGGTAGGTGAGACCCTGCTGTCTGCAACCTACGGATGCATCTGATAGGGCCTGAAGGGTAGTAATACCCTTCCTTTGCGGGCAGGTCAGATCGGGTTGCATGTGGGCATCAGTTCTTGATGTCCGCTCAGAAGTAGGGCGCGGGCGGGGTTGACCCTGCCCGCCTTCCGAGGACAAAGGGAGTGGCGAAGACCACTCGGGAAACTGGCTAAGCGCCAGCACGCTACCGTGATGGACTCTCCAGAGCGAGTCATCGATGTTCGTTGCTGCTAGGCTACGGCAGCTAACCTTGAGGGTGCGATATGCACTAGCCCCTCTCTGAAGCAATACCTTCTTGGTGGTTCCGGAGAGACGTAGGGTTTGGCGACCATAGGAATGTGTTTTAGTGGGTCGAGGAGAGAGTAGTCCTGGCTTCTACCGGCATTGTAGAAGACGGCCTCAACCCCACACTACCCTAACCTTCCTGTTAGGGTGTCTGATGAGCAGATTTATCCCCCTATGGTTTAAAAAAAAAAAAAAAAGACAGCAGTCCAATGGCTTTGCGTCGTAACCGATGCCTGGAGAAACGCATGGCGAGCGATCCTGGCCTCGCTGAAGTTTTGCAACAGTAGATAGAGGATTAGTCGCCAAAGGATACATTCGCAAACTCTCTGATGAAGAAGTGACGCAACAAACCGGAGAAATGTGGTATTTGCCTGACATCCCGGTAATCAACCTGAACAAACTCGGAAAGGTCCGAATAGTGTGGGACGCAGCAGCGAAAGCCCACGGAATCTCGTTGAATTCGTTACTTTTGAAAGGTCCTGATTTGCTGTGTTCTCTACTTGGCATTCTTCTACGCTTTTGACTACATCCCGTAGCAGTAACGGGAAACATCCGCGAAATGTTCCACCAAGTGCAGATTTACCGTGAGGACCAGCAATACCAATGTTTCTAGTGGACGGACGAGAACGGAGTTCACGTCATGGCGGTGATGACCTTCGGAGCGTGCTGCTCACCCAGCTATGCGCAATACGTCAAGAACATCAATGCGGATCGCTTCAGAAGAGAATTTCCGGCAGCATGCGAACTGCGGAGCTATTACTAAGTCGCAGTATGTCGAAGACATGCTGATAAGTGTCGCTATGGAGGAAGATGTAATCCAGATTGCAGAGAAAGTTCGTCGTGTTCACGCAGAGGGCGGCTTCGAAATCCGCAACTGGATTAGTGATTCAGCAATCACTACAATAGTTGTTAGAGCACTGTAGGAACAGTACTCGGATGAGGAGAAAAGTCTGGATCTAACAAACAAATTGTCCACCGAAAAAGTGCTAGAGATGTGGTGGAACACGATAGCTGATGCTTCCACTTATAAGATCGGCTGGAATCGCTACGATGGAGAACTACTCAAGGGTGAACGAGGTCCCACAAAACGGGAAGTACTGCGAGTACTGATGACAGTATTCGATCCGCTCGGACTCATCGCCCACCTTCCCGCTTACTTGAAAGTTATCCTACAAGATAACTGGCGATCTGGCGTCACCTGGGACGAACAAATCGATGACCAGGCTTTCGAAAAGTGGCAAAAGTGGTTGACTGTTCTACCACAAGTTTAACATTTGCAAATTCCCAGATGCATCTGGCCTGAGCATCCTGTCAACGACGCCGATGAAATTCAGCTTCACACATTCGTAGATTCTGGAGGAGACGGAATGGCCGTTGTTTGCTTCCTGTGGTTCTTCAAGGATGGGAGAAAATTCTGTTTGCTCGTCACCGCAAAGGCTAGGGTGACCCCTATTAAGTTAACCTCTGTTCTCCGACTGGAGCTATAAACGGCAGTGATCGGAACTCGTTTATCGAAAACTGTTATTGATACACTAAATTACAACAAATATGAGAATATTGGGTTGTTTTTGAAACTCCTTACATTTGGTATAGGATGAAACATTTGTCAAAAACTTTAAACCATATTTACTCGTACTCGAAAGTGATGTTTGATTTGCTTCTAACCCTTCTCAACTATATCATGAAATTATATCAGAAAATCTAGAAAGCATGCTGAGTTCTCCAAATGTTTGAAAGAGCTTTCCGATAAAAACTTGAAAACTCCATAAACTATTTGAGTATTTTTGAAAAAAAAAACGCGTTTTAAATTTCTGGCACACCTGGATTTCATTATAATTCTTTCTGCAAAAGTTATAAATGGATTTTATTTCAATATTAAAGGATTTAATCCTTACGACCACGAGGACGCGTCTGTTGACTTATCTAAAATATCTTGGCTTTTAATTTTTAATCTACGTAGCTTATGAACGGGTTCTTATATATTGATTTTATCGAGCCTTATCAAAACAAATATTCTGTAGGGTCTGTAAAGGATAGTTTGATCTAGTTTAATTAATGTAACCTTGAAATCAACAAAATTAAACATTAAGTACAGTATGAAAGAAAATAATTAAGCATGCCGTGAAGTACAAGCGCATTATCAGAGTAAACATGTTTCAAGACTTCAACGTATGAACAAATAGAGATAAGAAATCTGCAACAATAGAAATAAAAGGAAAAAAATGGGCGTAAAATAAAACAACCATGGTTCATGCAGCACAACGCAACAGCAAATCGTCCATTGCAAACGCCCGGCACGACGTACAACCCTTTTAATAATTTATACTATATTAAAAGTTTTCTGGTATTAAAATCAACACCATTACCTTTTCCCCGTCACACTGGACGTCGTTCCTGGGATTGTTTGGTCCATTCACAAAACCCCGCTCAGAGCACAAGCCGTTCGTCCGTTTGTCACCCTATTTTGCCGCAAAAGAGAATAGGGTAATTGATCCGATCATGGAGGAGTTAAGCGCTGGGTTCATGTTTAAACCACAATTGTATCGCCCCAAGCAAACTTTTTACATGGATTGAATTGAAAACAATAAAATCCATCCTTAATCTACGGGAAAATAACGAAATATTGCCACTTTGATGTTGTTATGAGCATTTTATTCGTTTTTATCTGAAAGAACATTGTGTTCCTAATGTTGCGGTATTTTGTTCCTATTGTTGCAGTATCCCATTGAAATCATATGGGATACCGCAACATTAGGAACACTACCGCAACAATAGGAACAGAGCAGCAAATACATTTAGGAAAATATTTTTTTAAAATAGGTTTTTGGGCAAATCTTAAGCAAACAAATGGTGCAATCTCATAATTTAAGCACCATACATCTATTAAAAATACCTTTTGGTAACATTTCAGTCGAAAAAGTGCTCAATTTCCATTACCGCAACAATAGGTACTACCACAACGATGGGAACAATTACCCTAGGTATGCCGCCGCTGAAAATAGGGTGTCGAATCTGAACGTAAACAAGTGAAGGGTAATGGATTTCGGAGGGATAAATCAGGAAGAGTCGGTCCGGAGTTTGGTGAGCGCTGGTATTAAAATCCTTTTGAGACATTGTTTGATTAAAATCAAGAGTTGTTCCGAATGTTAATAAAATGCGCTAAGGGTCTTCTGATTGGGCGTCACAATGGAAAAAGGGACGAATGACTTCAATGAGAGTGATTATTTTGATAAATGAATTTTGTTCTGAAGATGCCACTAAATAGGTATAATTAAGTGACACTAACGATTGTAATAGTTGAGCGTTATTTTCTGTATGAATTTATTGAGTGCGTGTATTGTCGTTCGAAACTCACGCATTCAACATCAAAACGAATCCCGCAAGATAAACTGTGATCAGTATCTTACTCCTGTATGTACTGCAAGCTGAAGTAATTCTGGTAGCACACCTCGGCCGCATGTTCAGTGTCAGATTGCAGCCTCTGATATTGCGCAGTCATCAGTAGGTAGGTACCTACTCACCCATGGCGACAGCGCAGTAAGACAGGAGATTGTACACTTCCAGCCGGCACCCGTTCAGCAATCAGCGATCATCATCGGTTCAAATTACTCAGCCAAGCGGAGCCACCTGAGTCATCAACCGCCGCGCGTAGTGATTGGATGGACAGGACTGAAATAGCCAGTGACGGCAAAAAGTTTGCATGTTAAAATAAATGCTCAATCCACTACTCATACGACCATCTCACACACGAGACATGACACGCGAGTTGCTCGTATTTCACTACGTACTGTGAATATGACTCGGACCTATAGCAGAGATGGAATGGTTAAATCCCTAGAGCAGCTCAACATTATTGAGGGTATATTTTTGTAATCATCAGCAGATCAATAATAATAATAGTTAGAAAAAACAATTTGAAGCAAGGTTCCGTGAAATGGTATATTTTTGGTGGTTTACAGCTGATTTTCTGAATATTCTTCCATTTTGAACTGTTTTCTCTAGTTTTATATTTACAAAACCACTATAGTATTCATTTTTTTTTTAATTTTTGGGTGAACCCTTATTTTCCTTGTAAGCTTTCGTATACATTTTCTTTTAAGGGCTGTGCCAAAAAAACACATTATAACCATAGAGAAGTTCTGTTCCAAAATTGTGTTAGAAATTTAACGATCATTTGTAATCGCAATATAAGTGGCAACTTGCATAGCTTCTGAGATTTTTTTGTTCTAGCTTGGCTGTCTCTTCTCTGGGTTATAATCCAGATAGGCAATGCCCAAACAACCTACTTACATGTATTATGAAGTTAACGATTGTATAATACGTAGTCTTATGCGAAAAAATTACATAGCATAAGATGCAGGAAAAGCGCCTTGTGCGTACAAAAGTTGAGGTGATATACGTGTATTGCCGGAACAATGATAACGCTCTATGACTTGAGGCGATAAGCGATGCCAAACGGTGAGTCGATAAGGAGAGCGTTCAACATATCTGATCCTGACAAGTTCCTACCTCATGCTTCCAGGGGTCAATCGATGACGAAGACCGCCAGCTAAGAGTTGCGTGCTTAACTGGTAGTGCAGCCGGCACCGTGTAACGGCAAATTAGCCACGGCTAGCTCAGTTTAAGCTAAACCCAACGAAACGATACGATATAACTTCACCAACTGAAATCCTAGACGAAGTAAATACTCTGAACTGCCAAACTGTGATGTCCGTGGCCAAAAATGTCACTGAAGTTTGCGTCAGAGGAAGGCAGGTAATCACTCACAACTTACCAAATCAAACTCAACCAGACTGTACGGTTACCTGCTTTTCTTCTGTCGCGAACCGGCTTCGACCAAACCCTAAACTGAAATTTAATTAGCAAACTCGCTTAAGCGCCAACACACCGTGAAGTGTGATGCGAAGATGCCTGTTGAAGCCTTCCCGGTTAGCTCGCTCAGGGCAGGTCTGACGAACGCGATTCACCCTCAAAACTCAATCCAAAACCCCAGAATTAAAGTCATTCGAAATTACTAAAAAGATCAAACAAACTAGCAAAATGGGAGATGTTTACAGTATGTTTGTATTGTAGGGTCCTAGCTATATCATATTCTTGGTTTGACCTGTGCGCGCACTTTTTATAAACGTTAGGATTAATGATAAAAAGAAAGCTCTAACCTTGATGGCGACCTGGGTCACCTAACTGTTGGCTGACACTGTAGGCTACCTCACTACGGTTCGTCGAACGTCGGGCCTCGAACTCGACTGGACCGCGTCGACGGTCGTTCGGTGTAGATCACCGGCTCTAGCCGATGGGTGGATGGTTACTCCCCGACGGACTCGTAGTCTGCGGGACGTGGCGTAGCGGTGGGAAAACCTGGTGGCCTTCTCCTGGCTGGACAGCGTCGACAGCCACTCGTTGGAGGGTACCGGCGGATGCCGACCGACGTGGAACCGGATTCGGGTCCAGTTACCGCAAGTTGATTGTGGTTTGGCGGTGGAGGAACTTGATGGCCTTCTCCTGGCTGGACAGCGTCGACAGCCACTCGTTGGAGGGTACCGGCGGATGCCGACTGACGTGGAACCGGATTCGGGTCCAGTTACCGCAAGTTGATTGTGGTTTGGCGGTGGAGGAACTTGATGGCCTTCTCCTGGCTGGACAGCGTCGACAGCCACTCCTTGGAGGGTACCGGCGGATGCCGACTGACGTGGAACCGGATTCGGGTCCAGTTACCGCAAGTTGATTGTGGTTTGGCGATGGAGGAACTTGATGGCCTTCTCCTGGCTGGACAGCGTCGACAGCCACTCGTTGGAGGGTACCGGCGGATGCCGACTGACGTGGAACCGGATTCGATTCCCGCTAATCCTTTGTACCTTTACGTCCACGTGCCAAATTATCGGCAGCAAATGGCGTGGAGTTTTGCCCGCACGCTTGCACCTTCGTTGAAGGAATACCTTCAATCGATAAGACAAACCATCACTCAAACAATTTTGTATGCCATCATCTTGAACTCATTACCTGTATTTGCTCCAGCTACTTCACAGCACTACTTTACTATCTTAGGTTTTCACAGTCAAAAACTTTTCTGTTTGGTAGTCAGCCTTCTAACTTTCACAACGACCAAATTTTAAGTAAGTCTGATCTTCTATCTTGTTTAGCAAGAAACCTCCTATTGGAGGGTGGCGTCATTGTCGCCTATTGTTGCAACTGATAAGGCGTATCAGTTGCGAATTTTGGTGATGAGCTGATGAGGATGCATTTTAAAAGGAAATTTGCAAAACAAACAAACGGTTCGCGAATTTTTGGTCGGTTTTAGTCCGTGCTAGAAGAGCCACAGCGTAACGCTCGTAACTCCCGATCTCATCTTTTCTGATGATGCTGTGAGTTTTGCTGCCAGCATCTTTTTTTGATACAAATCGTTACATATTACCCCCAGATATCACAAAGAAAATTTTAATAAAATTTACAATATAAATTTTATTAAAATTTTCGTAAATTGGGCTCGCAAAGTTAACTTACTTGTAAGGATTTTGTAAAATAACAGTTGGATAGGTTTTATATTCTTCATTATTTGGATCTTTCAAACAAGTGCGCACATAATCTTCTTCTTATTTTAGTTAAACTTGGACACCTTCTGGTGCGTTATCTTCTGATTTCTCTATGCAAATCATGATTCGCTCTAATTCACTTTCATCCTTCTATGTACCTTTTTTTTTCTTGAATTCAACAATAACTGTATTTCTTAACACTAGCAAAATGGCATAACACACACTACAACAACGCGTTCGGGGTTGGTTATCCGGAAAATTCAATCATGGCGGCGCCCCGGAAATCTTTCTTCTTGACTCCGAAAATGTTCGGAAAATTCTGTACACTTAGTTTATCGCGAAACGGGAACAAACGGTACGAATTAAACCCCAAAGATATTTGGGAAATTTTTTTCCGGACTTTCACTCCGAAACGCATCTTGGCCTTCGCGATTTTGGTACTTTCGAATTCAGCGCACTTATTATCAACCGACGGAACAAACGGAACAAACTGAAAGACCACCTGCAACGGCAAGCGAAAAAATTGTACTGCTGAACCTCAAGCAATCCCAGCAACACGAATACCAAACTAAATTTTTATGATAGCACCATACACTTATACATAAGCAAACTCACGAGGCGAAGGACGGTGTCTTGCTACAGGGATGTAAAACGAAAAGATGAACTTTGACCTGATCGAACTTATCTACGGAATTATACTGATAACCTAAACTAAACTACCTATAGATCAGTATAATCAAAGAAATTTCCTTTCTATTTGCTTCCAAATAACGCGACGGTAGTCAATTTCCTCATAATTTTGCACGAACCTACGAAACTGACTAACCTAAATTATTTCATTATATTGCGCGCTTCGAAACACAAACCGTATTCTAGAAGCTTTACTGTGATTGCCTGCATAAACATATATCTCACTTTGCGACAGGGCTAGCTGTCACGGCAGCCAACCGACTGGGCGAAAAGGTGAAACAAAACGAAACTCACGAAAACAAACAAACATCGCGGATCTGATTCGAGTGCGGACGGTAACAATGTAATCGCGAACGAAAATTTTAATTTATCAGTGGAATTTAAAGTGAACAAACAAATGACCTGTGAAAATCTAACGGGCTATAGCTTTGTAAGTGAGGTAAAGTGATCTTTGAAAATTTTGATGGGCAGAAATTGAAATATACGGAAGAAAGATTGGTAACGGGAAAAATGAAAAGAAAAAAAAAATGGTGACCGAAAACAAAACCGTGAAAGGAAAGGCGAAACCAACATCTATGCAAACGGGAAATCTACATAAGCATAAGTGGTGTACTGGTGTGGTTACATATCCATATAATATCTAGCGCTAAATTTGAAAATCCTATGGTTTAATCGAATTCCCTAAGTTTTCAGTTCTGGCCGCTTTTCTTGCACTCAGACCGAGAATGAAAAAAAAGGTGTTTTGATTTGATTGTGGTGGTTGACTGGCTCGACGGCCGTCAATGTCCATAGCTTTAGTGCTTTTGTTTTTGCTTGCATTCCCTGCGACCCAAAACTAGTGTAGTGAGGAGGTATTTTATGTGTTTGTTTTTGTTGACCGTTAGCAGTTCGGTGTACATAGCTGGTTAAAAAAAAAAAACAAAGATCGGGTGCAGTGCAATCAGCGAATGTTAACATTCAGTGACTGCGTGAGCATTTTTTTATTTTGCTGTTCGTTTTTTTAGCTTTGATGCATGGTATACACCTAAGATTTTGTTTGTGTTTACATCTTTTAGTTCGTAACAACAAGTCCCGATCTTTTTAGTGATTTTTGCTTCACTATATCGTGGTGCTAACTTAGCAGTGAAGTCGTTAGCCTTATCGGAGAGATAGAAGTTTTTCTTCAGAACAACCTCTCCTTCGGCAAAGGAAGTGTTATTATTTGCTCTCGTGTTGTAACTTGCTGAATATTTATCATAGGCTCGTTTCAAGTTTATTTTTACGGCGTCATACAGGTTTTTTAAATCTGCTGAGAGCTTTGGCGGCTCGAATTGATTTAAATCAGTATTGGCAGACCTTAATCGCGTGTATTCGTCTCCAGAACTGACCATGTTCTTTCCAAAATTTGTAAAATAAGGTGAGTATCCAGTTGAACTATGAACGCTGTTTCTAATTGCGCACGCTATGTGCTGGACGCCTTTGTCCCAATCTTTTTGTGTTTTATCTATCAGTGAAGCGCGGATGGCCGCGGTGATTACACGATTGGCCCGCTCTGTTGGGTTGGGAGCGGGATGGTATGATGCGACATTCCAATGTTGAACATTGTACTGCGAGAGAAACTTCTCAAACTCTTTGGCCCTAAACTGCGGGCCATTATCAGAGATTAATATTGCCGGCACTCCGAACAGTAAAAAAACGTTATTCTCTAGGAATGCAATGACCGAAGCTGTTTTTGCTTGTCGCATTAATTGAACGAGCGTGAACTTTGAGAAATAATCGGTGACTACTAAAACCCAGGCGTTTCCAGACCGCGACCGAGTATACGGTCCAAGAAAGTCGACCGAAACGATCTCCCAGGGCCTATCACACATTTTTGGTCTTCCACAAGTTGGGTAAGGGTTAACATTATCGGTTTTTGATCTACGACACGCCAGGCAATTCTTACAAAAACGAAGGGTATCAGCACTCATCTTAGGCCAGTAAAAGCGTTCTGATAATGCTTGAAACGTTTTCTCGAAGCCTAAGTGTGCTGGGTTGTGGATCTTTCGAATGAATTCCGGCCTCTCGTAACTCCTTGGCATATACTTCCAGCGAAAAGTTGGATCATCTAGCTTCGCTGCATTAGCTACAAATTTATAGATGTCACCGTTGACAATTTTAAAATCTTTGTACTTTTCGGGATTCGAGGTGATTAACCCCTTCAGGTCTTCGTATGGTGAATCTATCAGTGTGTTAGTGCTTACAACATTAACAGATCTTGAAAGGGCGTCAGCGCTTATGTTATCTTTCCCTTTTTTGTACACGAAGTCAATGTCATATCCCTGAACCTTCATCGCCCATCTCGCAATGCGGGGACTTTTGCTGTTTATAGACATAGACTTGAGGAACGTGAGACTCATTGCGTCTGTGAGAATCGTAAATTTAGACCCCTCTACGAAATGCCTAAAATGTTCAATTGCCATTAACATGGCAAGGCATTCGCGCTCGGTTGCGCTATATTTGCGTTGAGTAGATGAAAGCTTTTTTGAAAAATAAGCTATACATCTGCGTTCTCCTTGGATCTGTTGTGTCAAGACAGCTCCTACGGCGACATCTGAGCTATCTGTTTCGATTGCGAACGGAAGTGAAAAATCCGGATTCGCCAAAATGGGTGGGGACGTCATGACCGACTTAAGACGAAGAAGAGCCTCATCTGCGGATTTAGTCCAGCTAAACTTTCCTTTGCTTTTCTTAAGTAGGTCCGATAAGGGTGCTACAATTTCACTATATTTATCAATAAACCGCTGATAAAAGCCAGCTAGACCGAGTACCCTTCTGACGTCTTTTACGTTCTTCGGGACTTGATAGTCCAGAATTGCTTCTATTTTGGAAGAATCGGTCGAGATACCAGCTTCACTCAAGATATATCCTAAGTAACGAACAGATTTCTGGCAAAACTTAGACTTTTCGATGCTAATTGTTAAATTGGCCTCTCGGAGTCTATTTGCGACAATCTCCAGTAAACGGAAATGTTCTTCCAGGGTCCGCGAAGTGATGATGACATCGTCCAAATAGACGAATACTCGAGGCTGTAAATCGAACCTAAGAACCTTGTTCATGAGTCTGCACAGAGTAGCTCCGCTGTTTAACAGACCAAATGGCATCGTTTTATATCTGAATAAACCTTTGTTAGTCCTAAATGCAGTGTAGTCACGGCATCCTACATCTAATACGACCTGATGATATGCATCTTTGAGGTCAATAATTGTAAAATATTTTGAATGCTCGAGCCGTTCCAATATGTTAATCATATTTGGGAACGGATACTCATCTCGTTTTGTTATTTGATTCAGCCGTCGAGCGTCCAAACACAGACGCCACTTTCCGTTTGGTTTCTTAACCGGGAGCAAAGGATTTACAAAGTCGCTTGTGCATTCTTCTATCGCGTCCATATTTATTAGACGTTCTATTTCCCTATCGACCTCTTGTTCTATCTTGGGTGAATACTTGTACGATGGCAACTTTTTCGGTTTTGCTTCGGGTAACAGTTCGATCGTGTGTTGGATCAGTGTTGTTCTACCGATTTTTCCGTCGTATGATCTAGGAAATTTGTTTATTACTTCGATTAATTTTGACTTATTTACAGGTGTTAATTCGTGTTCTGTGCGTATGGACTCCGCAGTAATTTCAAACTCATTTGGCTCCTCCAGACATGGGATATCCAAACTGTCGTCGATGCAGGGCTCTACGCCCGCTCTTGGTATGCTTTCATCCATCGTTAAGCAGAATACGATGTTAGGCGGACTTGAAATAGACCGAATAGAATTGCCTTCGAACTCAGGGCTTTGCTTAGGCTTGGAAATGTCAGTCCCGTTACCTGTTGTGGGTCGAATTCCAAACGCCTGCCAGAAGTCATAGCCGCAGATCAGCTCCTTAGCTATTTCCGGGATAACGACGGTTGGGACAACCCTAGTTTTACCATCGAATGTAAAAGGTAAGTTAACGAAGCCCTGACAGTTTAATTTTTCACCGTTGGCCGTGTGGACTTTAAGATTGAGTTTCTGTATTTTTAGGTTTAAGCGCTTTATCAAATCCAGAGAACTGATGACAGAGATGCTTGCTCCGGAGTCTAAGAGACCTTCGACTTCCGTACCTAGGATTTGCACAGTAATGTGTGGGCAGGTAACTAGGCTAAGATTAATAATGAAAACTTGGTTAAAATAGTTATAACTTTCATTTAAAGGGATCTCTGAGATATTTTGAGTAGAAGAAGGTGGATCCCGTCTGACTTCTTCTTTGATTAGTTTTTTTCGTTCATCTCTCCGTCATGCTGATTTGGGCAGTTGCTTTTCGTAACGTTTGGTTCACCACAAGCGTAGCAATAGACCCGTTTTTGCTCTTGACAATCTCGAGCTACATGCCCTGCCTTTCTACAGTTCCAACAATTGATGAGGACAGATTTTTCCTCATTAATTTGGTTTTGGTCTGGAATATTGCCATTACGTCCAACGTCTCTTTTAGCCCCTCTGCTACGAAATGCTAATCTAGATGCATTGATCGCATTTACTTCTTCATTCTCGACCTCGCCTAGACTTAAATCTTCAAATTCATCTAAGTCGATTTGATTAATATTTTGCGAATGTACTCTTGCTGTTGTGTTTGTAAACAGACTTGGCTCTAACGCGTCGAATTGGTAACAGTACTCTGCAAGATCGTTAATCGACTTGATCTGTACCAATGCCAAGCGTCTCCTGTAGGATAATTTTGTGTTGTCGAAAATAAGTTTCAATTTTTGTTGTTCGCTCATTTTCCGTGTCAAACTCTGGGACAAACGCTCCATATCAGCTAGATATGCACTAAAACGTTCATTGGGACGTTGTTTCCTTTCTCTCATTTCATCCTCCACTGCTTTATCCTTGTTGGGATTCTCGAAACTCATTGTGAGGTAATACACAAGATGTTTCCAAGTAATGAATTTCTCCCAGTACGTAAAGTACCATTTTCGAGCTTCGCCGGTAAAAAATATGTAGGCTTGCTGCAGGAGCTCGTCTTCGCTTACACGATTGGCCTTAGCCAAAATTGAGACCTGCCTAATAAATTCTGCGACCGAAAGTGACCTTGGTCCCACTTCGCCGCTGAAATAAATTTGCCACTTTTCGATTTTAATTCGCAAATTGTTATGATAATTTGGAGGCGGGGGAGGATACGTTTGGTGTATAAACTGTGTGTCTTCTTGCCTCTGGTTATTATCAGTCAGCCTGGGAGAAAATCTGTTTCCTGGGCTTTGAGCCTGATTTACCTGACGAGGCTGAGGTTCAGCTAATCTGGGAGAGAATCTGCTTCCTAGACTCGGAGCCTGGTTTTCCTGAGGAGGCTGAGGATAATTTAGCTGAGATATGCTTGTGCCTACGTCATTGGACGGATTGGGCAGAACGGATGAAAATCGAGGCGTTGGAAAACTAGCCCATTCATCAACATAATTTCTTACTGCATCTCGGATAGTGTTTTTAATGAAGTCTTTCAATTCGCCAGTTAAAAGACTACCAATTTGGTTTTGACTATCAATATCGAGAGCTTGGACATTCTGATTTCTGAATGGGGTAGTCCTCGCCTGTTGTTGCAAATCGGCTTGGTCTACGGCTGCGCCTTCAATTCCATGATTTGTTTCGGTACTTATGGGATTTGGACGTCCTACCTGACTCGGTGACGACGTTATTTGTGGTTGTTGAAACGAGAGGTTTGGTGTGGTTCGTGTATTTGGAATACCATAATTAGAGTTCGTTCGAAATTCAATTGCTGCTGGGTTCAATGGGATTGTTTGTCTACGCGATTCTACCTCCCCAACTGAATTGGATGGTTGCAGGCTTTGAGCTTGCCCTAATGAGAAGTAGGAATCGAATAATAATTTTACTTTTTCGAGGAATATGTTTTTTGATCTAATATCATTTGTCGGTGCCCTATTGATACGGTTTCCGAGGCTGATCAGTTTTGATCTTAATCGCGAGGTAACTTTTCGTTGCAATTCAGAGCTCAAAAACGTAAACGTGTCTAATATGAATGGAATCTCATCTTCCAACGGGATATTCGAGACATAGTCAGGAAGATGTTTTCGATCTTCCTTTAATAACAAACGTAAATCGCGGCGTTTTGTTTCGATTGCACCGGTCGCCGGTACACCCCGGATTTCGAGTTCATAATTCAATTCGCGTTCATCGAGATCGTCCGCGTGATAGTCATAGAACTGAGCCATTTTGATTCAAGTTGTTAAGAAACACTTCCTTATTGCTAAACTTAATTGAAAAAAAAAAAAATTAAAACAAAGTGCGCACAAATGTTTAACCAAAAGAAATTAACAAAAAAAAAAAAAAAAACTAATATTAATGAAGGAAAAAGGAAAAAAAAAAATCAAAAGTGAACCGGTACGAGCTTTTGAGTTGGGCGCCAAATGTAACGGCAAATTAGCCACGGCTAGCTCAGTTTAAGCTAAACCCAACGAAACGATACGATATAACTTCACCAACTGAAATCCTAGACGAAGTAAATACTCTGAACTGCCAAACTGTGATGTCCGTGGCCAAAAATGTCACTGAAGTTTGCGTCAGAGGAAGGCAGGTAATCACTCACAACTTACCAAATCAAACTCAACCAGACTGTACGGTTACCTGCTTTTCTTCTGTCGCGAACCGGCTTCGACCAAACCCTAAACTGAAATTTAATTAGCAAACTCGCTTAAGCGCCAACACACCGTGAAGTGTGATGCGAAGATGCCTGTTGAAGCCTTCCCGGTTAGCTCGCTCAGGGCAGGTCTGACGAACGCGATTCACCCTCAAAACTCAATCCAAAACCCCAGAATTAAAGTCATTCGAAATTACTAAAAAGATCAAACAAACTAGCAAAATGGGAGATGTTTACAGTATGTTTGTATTGTAGGGTCCTAGCTATATCATATTCTTGGTTTGACCTGTGCGCGCACTTTTTATAAACGTTAGGATTAATGATAAAAAGAAAGCTCTAACCTTGATGGCGACCTGGGTCACCTAACTGTTGGCTGACACTGTAGGCTACCTCACTACGGTTCGTCGAACGTCGGGCCTCGAACTCGACTGGACCGCGTCGACGGTCGTTCGGTGTAGATCACCGGCTCTAGCCGATGGGTGGATGGTTACTCCCCGACGGACTCGTAGTCTGCGGGACGTGGCGTAGCGGTGGGAAAACCTGGTGGCCTTCTCCTGGCTGGACAGCGTCGACAGCCACTCGTTGGAGGGTACCGGCGGATGCCGACCGACGTGGAACCGGATTCGGGTCCAGTTACCGCAAGTTGATTGTGGTTTGGCGGTGGAGGAACTTGATGGCCTTCTCCTGGCTGGACAGCGTCGACAGCCACTCGTTGGAGGGTACCGGCGGATGCCGACTGACGTGGAACCGGATTCGGGTCCAGTTACCGCAAGTTGATTGTGGTTTGGCGGTGGAGGAACTTGATGGCCTTCTCCTGGCTGGACAGCGTCGACAGCCACTCGTTGGAGGGTACCGGCGGATGCCGACTGACGTGGAACCGGATTCGGGTCCAGTTACCGCAAGTTGATTGTGGTTTGGCGATGGAGGAACTTGATGGCCTTCTCCTGGCTGGACAGCGTCGACAGCCACTCGTTGGAGGGTACCGGCGGATGCCGACTGACGTGGAACCGGATTCGATTCCCGCTAATCCTTTGTACCTTTACGTCCACGCGCCAAATTATCGGCAGCAAATGGCGTGGAGTTTTGCCCGCACGCTTGCACCTTCGTTGAAGGAATACCTTCAATCGATAAGACAAACCATCACTCAAACAATTTTGTATGCCATCATCTTGAACTCATTACCTGTATTTGCTCCAGCTACTTCACAGCACTACTTTACTATCTTAGGTTTTCACAGTCAAAAACTTTTCTGTTTGGTAGTCAGCCTTCTAACTTTCACAACGACCAAATTTTAAGTAAGTCTGATCTTCTATCTTGTTTAGCAAGAAACCTCCTATTGGAGGGTGGCGTCATTGTCGCCTATTGTTGCAACTGATAAGGCGTATCAGTTGCGAATTTTGGTGATGAGCTGATGAGGATGCATTTTAAAAGGAAATTTGCAAAACAAACAAACGGTTCGCGAATTTTTGGTCGGTTTTAGTCCGTGCTAGAAGAGCCACAGCGTAACGCTCGTAACTCCCGATCTCATCTTTTCTGATGATGCTGTGAGTTTTGCTGCCAGCATCTTTTTTTGATACAAATCGTTACAACCGTTGTCCTTCTGACTTCAGCTAGATTGAGGAGGCACGTCCCGAGCGACTGTTCTACAAGGAGGCGCGGCTCAAACAGCATCTGTTCGTACATCCAACGCCAGCGGCTGAATATGAAATGATCCTCCATCGGAAGCTATACCTAAGGTGGCAGCCCCACCCCGAAGGATAGGGGACCTTAGACCACTAACCTACTGTTCCCGAAACCCAAAAACCGTTATAGAAACCGAATGAAAGATTACGAACTGATTCAA
Organism: Aedes albopictus; assembly: GCF_035046485.1. Classification (NCBI taxonomy): domain Eukaryota; kingdom Metazoa; phylum Arthropoda; class Insecta; order Diptera; family Culicidae; genus Aedes; species Aedes albopictus. Next base: position 295,897,538 of record NC_085137.1, read on the forward strand.
CGGCAGCGACTTTTTGCGCGAAAAAAGTACTACTCTTGGAACTTGGAATGTAATAACCCTATCCCAGCAGGGTAAACTAGCACAGCTAGCCAATGGGGCATGCCGTATTAAGCTTGAGATCCTAAGACTGATCGAAGTCCATTGGCCGAACTTTGGAGAACACAGAGTAGCGTCGGATTAAATTCTGCTATACTCTGTCCTCGTCACCGTGGAGTTGGTTTCCTGCTCAACGCTAACGCCCACCCTGCGCTCTTCAAGTGGGAACTTACTAATGAGAGGACAATCGTAGTCAGATTCAGAACACGGGTTCGAAACTCTACCATGATCCAGTGTTGAGCGCTAACCGATGCTGCCGAATTACAAGCCAAAGAGAACTTTTATAGTGAACTGAATGCTGTCATGGACAAGATTCCGACAGGTGATATCAAGATCCTCATGGGCGACTTCAACGCAAAGGTTGGATCCGACAACTCGGACAATGCGCACGTCGTGGGACGCCAAGGTTTCGGAGAAATGAGCGAAAACGGGGAGCTGTTTGCAAAGTTTTGTGGCAACAATGACATGGTGATTGGGGGATCGCTCTTTCCTCGTCGACAAGTGCACAAAGTGACATGGGTTTCCCGTGATGGCGTCACGGAAAATCAAATCAACCACATCTGCATCAGCCGAAAATGGAGACGGATCCTTCTTGATGTGCGGAACAAACGTAGCGCCGACATTGCGATCCTAATTGACGAGATCTGGCTGCGCATTGCGAGGATCCATCGACAAGGGGTGAAAATCGAGCGCCAGTTCCACAAACGACGACTGAAAGACGCTGCGGTAAAAAGATCATTCGTCAAGATACTAGAGAACCACGCTGCGGATATTCCGGAAGGTGGAAGCGTCGAAGATCAATGGAGCGCCATTAGGAACGCCTTCATCGCCAACGGTGAGAACAACTTGGGTGAGCTTCGCACCCAGAGAAGGCAGTGGATCACAGATAATACCTGGAGGAAGATAGAGGAGCGAAGGAACACCAACGCCGCGATAGAGCGAGCGAAAACACGAGGAGCCAAAGCCGTAGCCCGTCAGTGCTATTCGGCTCTCGAGAGGAAAGTGAAACGCTCATGTAGACGGGACAAAAGAGCGTAGGCGGACTCGCTAGCCGACGAAGGCGACAAAGCCACAAACACCGGCGACATCCGTCTCTTCGACGATGTTTCACGTCGCCTTAGTGAGACTAAGATGAATGCTACGATGCCCGTGAAAGGCACGCCTGGACAGTTACTGACCGACCCGGCTGACCAGTTTAAACGCTGGTTCGAGCACTTCCCAAGTAACATTTTTAGTTTTGTTCGGCTCTACAAGAGATCTTCATGACTAATTTTATAAAACTTGCAATAAAACTGAATCATACATCAAAATCTCTTGATAACCTCTTCAAGAGTATCTTCCGGCTAAGTGGACCACTCTCGGAGAGGTTTTGCAAACCGCATTTAGAGTAGCAATAAACCCATTTTAAAACCTAGTTGAAATATTTCCCATTCTCGATTGTTGTTGTTTTTTTTTTCAACAAAAACTATGACAGCTCAAGATGAAAAGAAGCTTCTTCGATGGCACGTAAAGTTCAGGAGGATACATCATTCGTAAGTAGAAAGCGATTATTTCAAAGTAGTATTTTAGTAGTTATTGTGCTGGTAGGCTTATGCGCATTCGAATTTACCGTGAATATTGGGGTTGCAGAATCATAAAATTAATGCGCTTCGAAAATAGTGAATATTATCATCTTAGAATGAAATAAATCAATTTGTGAATTTAGTAAAACTATCCCGAATCACAAGAAAACTCAGCAGAGAGAGTTTATTTATGTGAGCATGTTATGAAAATGGTTGCAAACTACCAATTCATTGCTAATTTAAGCAAAATTAACTATTTTTCATTCACGTAAGCTAATTCTTCAATATGGCGACGACCATATTCAGCGAAAATAAAACGAAAGCAAGTTTACTTTTATGATGACCGCAATAAACCTAGCAGTGTCGTAGTTTCTGCTTTTCCACCAACAGATGTCGTTCCTAATCGAACGGACCGCCATCTGTTGAGAGTTTTAACAGTGTTATTGCGGTAATAATGATTGCCAGAAGGTTTACATATCGGAAAGTTTTGTTTACTCTTAAAATCTGTCTTTATGGATATCTTCAAGTATACTATAAAACATTTAATTAATGGTTTTCATAAAAGCAGTCATAAAACTGTGAGTTTCTATTATTGCTGTAATAAAACATTAATAAAAATCAAACAAAACCAATCAGCGATGGAATTGTTACTTGGGTTTGGAAACCTTTTTCAAGTGTCGGTCACGCAATCAACACCTCAGCATGATCCGCCTCTGGAGCCGGCCTTCTGATACCTGATGATCCGCCAAGGGTTCGATGCATTACCCGTGTCAACACCGAAGCTCCATCGGTGCAGGAGATAGAAACAGCCATCCGTAGCATGAAATCGAACAGAGCCCCAGGGGTCGGTCGCATATCAGCTGAGATGCTCAAAGCTGACCCCGTAGTATCCGCACAACTACTGCATCAATTAGTCTGCAACATATGGGAAACCGCGGCATTTACGGCCGACTGGATACAAGGCGTCTTAGTAAAGGAACCCAAAAAGGGTGACCTGACTGTATGCGATAATTGGTGAGGCATCATGTTACTGTGTATCTTTCTCAAAGTCCTTTGCAAAGTGATCCTTAACCGGATACAGGAGACGATTGACGTAACTCTCCGACGGCAGCAAGCAGGATTCCGTGCCGAACGATCCTGTGTTGACCATTTTGTCACGCTCCGTATCATTCTGGAGCAAATCAATGATATCCAAGAGTCTCTCTACCTGTTCATTGATTACGAAAAAGCTTTCGACCGTCTCAATCACGGAAACATGTGGGAAGCCCTCAGGCGCATTGAAGCACAGTACAGGGCATTTTCGTACAGAGTACTGCACAACGGTGTTTTGTCCGATCCCATCCGGGTCGTTGCTGGAGTGAGGCAAGGGTGTATCCTATCACCGCTACTGTTCCTTATCGTAATCAAGGAACGATCCTGGTAGGTGCGATTGACCGTGAACCAAATCGTGGATTGCTGTGGCAGCCCATTACCATGGAGCACCTAAATGACATCGAACTGGCTGATGACGTTGCTCTCCTAGCTCAACGGCGCTCTGATATGCAGTGCAAGCTCGATGATATTACCAATCACTCCTCAGCAGCAGATCTTACCATCAACGTCAACAAGACCAAATCGTTGGATGTAAACACGGTCAACCCTTCCAGCCCCAAGCAACACGACTTGTTTCAAAGCCAGTACCAGCAACATCAGTGCAATTTATTCACTGTTCAAATTAAGGACAACAGAATACAGTTGCTTCTTCTTTGAAACGCAAAAAGCGCAAATTTTAAATCGTTATGCAACTTGAGCGAGGGGGAATGATAAAAAAAATGAAAAAAATATATTCAGACTCGAATCATGGACACCAGGAGTATTAATCACTCACCTTACATACTATACCAGAAGCTCTGTGAAAGATTTGCTGCTCAATGCACCATAAAAGCTACTGAAGTTACACGTTACTTCATTGTACCGTCTTTGCCACAAGTTAGAAAGCTGTCAAAATGAAAAGACGCGCATGTTCTCCGCAACACATTTGGAACCTAATCTGAACAAACAAACCAAAGTAAGATGTTTCATGTGTGTTACATAGCACATTTAATGCAAGCTGACTGTATTGCCACTTGTGAGAAATATGTAAGCTCCGCCTCCATAAATCGATGTTAAATACGATGTTATTTGTAATTTCTATGAAACAAAGCTGCAACTTAACGATATTCGGAGTTTAAATGCAACTCAACTGACAAGATGGAAGTTGCGTGCGCTTTTATTGCAACTCTTTTAGACCAAATCATAGAAAACCACATTTTGGATGATGTTGCAGGTGCTGCTTGGGGCTTTATGGTAGTATCAATTTCAAAAGTTAATTAAGCTTTTTAAAAATTAAAATCACTAGTTGTAAGAGTTTTGACACGTTATTCGTGATTAGAAGGTCAAAATTAAGTACATAAGGCAATTTTAAATTTTAACTGAAAATTAATTGTATGCAGATCAATTTCACCCCAAAATGGTATTTTCAATTGTTTAGGGTTTGAAGTTATTGAACTTTATATTAAAATTTGTTGAACCAAAATTGAGTCACGTAGTTTTACAGAGGTCCACCCAGTACTGATTTTTTCAGAAATTCTTTTGACAATATTAGGATTGGTACTCACGTTATCAGCAAAAGTTGTTTTAAAGTGATCAATTTGACCCCGGTCTACGGTGCACGGGACAAGAAAGCGAGGGCTGCTTTTGTAGTTTAAGAAATGTATGAAATGTAAAAATAGCTAGATTAGTCAACGCACCAAAACCCGATTTTTCAACTCAAATGTGAAGTCTGTGCTGCTGTACGCAAGTGAAACTTGGTGTGTATCAGTGGAGAACACTCAATGGCTGCAGGTCTTCATCAATAGATTCCAGCGGTATATAACTCGTACATGGTGGCATCACAATTGCATCTCCAACATGGAGCTCCATCGTCATCAAAAGCCGATAGCGACAGAAATTCGGAAGCGAAAGTGGATATGGGTCGGCCGCATTCTACGCAGGGGTGGAAACGAAATCGGCAAGCAAGCGTTAGATTGGAATCTAGCAGGACATCGTAGCAGAGGCAGACCCAGAGGCTCATGGCGGCGCAGCCTCAACAACGAAATCAAGCAAGTTGACAGAAATTTGACTTGGCCACAGGTCAAGGCGATGGTTGACAATCGCCCAGGATGGAGATCTTTCAATTCGGCCCTCTGCACCACCGTGGGTGCCCTGGACTGAAAACGAAACATGTCAAGCGAATGGTTTAATCATCCAGGATGGAGAAATTCCAATCTGGCCCTTTGCACTACTATGAGTACTCAGGACTGAAATTAAGTAAGTAGTTATATAGATTGATTGGGATACTTATACGTCTTAACCAGATGCTTTACAATTGAGTTGAAAATAAGTTGAAAATTGAGGGAGAAGCAAAAGAGATGTAAGTGACAAATCCCTACTTTCGAGTAAATGATGTTTAAAGTTTTTCGCTAATTTTTCATCCCATACAAAATTGACGAAATTTCAAAATCGCCCAATTTTTCCCAGATTTATTATGATTTTTCTAATTATCGTGAGCACAATCTTAAAAAAGTTCCTAAAACCTTGGAACCTGAAGATTTTTTTGATATGCTCAGCTCATAACCGTCAAAATGGTCACTTACACCCCTTTGCATCTGGGCCCCTCAATTGTCTCTCCACCGTATGTTTGCGATAGCAACTTAAAAAAGTACTTTGATAGGATTTAATGCGTGCCTTATGTGACTTCTTGCTATCTGGATGGGTGTAATCAGCGACTGAAACAAAACCATGCTTACCCCTCGAGCAGTCGCGTCTTTGACTACATGCAGCGACACCGCGCTCACGCTGTGTACAGCATGCGTGCATTTTTCATGGTGCGTGAACTCAGTACACGACGCGACCGCTCCCGGGTTAAGGCTGTTAAATTCAAATTTTCTTTATTTTACTGCTCCAATTTTTAGTTAACTCATCCATTCCATCTCTACGTCTACACAAACGACACTCTTCCCGAATTTCATTCCCATTATCTCGTTTAATCCGGACAACAAGAAAATAATTCATCCATCAAAACCAATACACAATCAAATGAGCCAGAAGCCATGAGCAAGCAATCGCCGAGCAGCTGAAAAAACTTGCCAAATTTTCCACGAGGATTTCGTCCGGGGCACGATCGCAGGTTGGATTTTCCATTCAGCGTCGTGCAATCCATTGGTCGCCATGCTCACTCACACGCAAATAGTGACGTACGAAATCTGGTTAATCGCACCGCTCTCGCACTAATGTACCCTCGATTCCCGCGGATCATTTTTTCTCCTCCGCCACCCGGAAAACGTCGATACTTGCGTGGGTGGGTGGCCGCCTGTCTTCCCTGTGGACGCGGACGAGTGAGTGCGTGCCATAAAAATACAATCCCCCGAGCGAGCGGCGGCGGCAACCGACAGAAGTGTTGGACGCGCGAGGGTCGGAGGTCGACGAGATTGAAATGTTATTTTTCACGGCTTTTTGAACCTGTCAAAGTTAGAGATGAAGCGTGGCGCCCGGAATGAAATGGCAGCTAAACAACCACAACAGCAACAACCCGGAGGAAAACGCACGCAAAACAAGCCTGAGAAAGATAAACATAATTGCAGAAAGCGACGCGGATGGTTCCGCTTAATACGCAGGACGCGAAGATAGGGAAAGATGCGACGAGATGATGGGCCGACAGTACAGGGACTCAGGGATGCGCTTTTGTGTCCTTGCTATCAGTTCATCTGCAGTCGCGAAAGGCGACTGGAACGGAAAATTAGGGTAACGTTTTCCCCTTGAACAAATCGCCTTGGTGGAGGGAAGCGCGTGTTGGAAGAGAAGAATTATGACCCGGTCCGGATCCGTATGTATTCAAATTGAGCAATCCAGTCAATGGCAATAAGTAGCAGCGCATTCGGTGTGTGCGAGCGGTAAGCGACGTTGTTCGCATCGGAGTCAATGATGATGATTAAAATAAACGGCACTCCGGAGACTCACTTGAGCAATTGCTTCTGAGTCGGTGATTTTGATTAGCAATATTGAGACAATTTTCCCGTGCAGCAGTACAGGTAGACATTGGTAGGCAATCTAAAAGAATAAAAGATAAATCCTTGAAAACGTTTTTGGGCCAAAATAGAAGTTCTAGTTCTAGTCCTATTATGGTTTGGTGGATTCGTATCACGCTAGTTCATAACTCAGTTTCGAGTTCTGGAAACTAAATAATAGAGTATTGGCTCCCTTATTAAGCCTGTGGCTCCCATTTTCATCCTACAAAAAACAAAGGATATGAGGATATGAGAGGGTTTTGAGGGTTTCATGAGGCTTCAAAGAGAATTTCAAGTGGGTTTAAAAGATTATCAAAGCGTTACAGGTTGTTTCAGGTTGGTTTCAGAGGATTTCAGAGTGGTTTCAGGAAAGAGTCAGAAAGCTTTCAAGGGGGTTCCAGTGATGTTTAAGCGGGGTCTCGAGTCATATCAAGACGTTTTAAAATGTATCAGGGGATTTTAAGGGACTTCGGGGTTTCAGAAGGGCTTCAAGGCGTTTCAAGGTATTTAAAATGGTCCCATTGGGTTTCTGAGCGCCCTTAAAATCCCTTGAAACCCCCTGGGACGCCCCGGAAATCCTCTATAGCCTCCTGAAAAATTTTCAAGCCCCCTGAAACTCTCTGGAACTCCCCTGAGACTAGAAACGACCCTGAAACCGCCCGGAATCCCCTCAAATTCCCTGAAACTTCCTGAATCACACTGGGGACCCTTTGAAACCACGGTAAAAGCTGTGTATGCTGCGCAATTCAGATCCCATTGTGATCCACTAGCCTCTGCCCAGCAACTCCTATCCCTACCTCCTCGCGGTACCGCACCGGCCGGAAACTATGAGCAACCTTAGGGAAGATCGGGTAACCAACCCCGGTGGGAACTTTGGTCGTAGGCTGACAGGGAAAGGGGGGGGCGGGGTTTCCCTCGGCAAACCTGAGCGTCTGTTCTCCAGGAGGAGCGGCTCACAACAGCGTCTGATCCCCACGTTAGGGGCAGTTGATCTACGTCCGAGTGCCAGGGAAGGACTCTAAGCTCAACTGTGCACTATGGTCCTCCGGAAAGTAGGGGGTTGCTCTCAGGCCCTACGAGTTAGCCGTAAAAAAACATTGTAACGGAAAATCAGCAACAGAACCGAGACCAACGGCAAAAACTCCAGCGAGCAGAAAGGATTTGCGATTGGATACTCGGTACGTGGAGCTACCTATCTCTCAACTTCATTATGAGCACCCGCATACTCGCCCATCTACTGAAGGACCACGGGTTCGGAATCGTAGCGCTACTGGCGGGTTTGGGACAGGACCTATGGTGCGAACGTTCAGAGGTAATCATACCATCTACCAGAGTTGCGGCAACACACGTGAACAGCTTTCATCGTGATGGGTAATCTGCAGAGGTGCGTAATCGATTGGTGGCCGATCAACGAAAGAATGTACAGGTTGAGGATCAAGGGCCGAGTCTTTAACTTCAGCATAATAAACGTGCACAGCCCACACTCCGGAAGCACTGATGATGACAAGGACGCATTTTACGCGCAGCTCGAACGCGAGTACGACTGCTGCCCAAACCACGACGCCAAGATCATCATAGGAGATCTAAACGCTCAGGTAGGCCAGGCGGTGGAATTTGAACCGACGAGCAGACGAATGAAAACGACCTACGACTCATTGATTTCGCCGCCTCCAAAAATATGGCCAGCACCTTTTTCCAACACAGCCTCCTTTATCGTTACACCTGAAGATCATTACAGCAGACGGAGTTGCAAATCGACCACATTCTGATTGACGGACGGCACTTCTCCGACATTATCGACGTCAGGACCTATCGTGGCGCCAACCAGTCTTCAAAGATCATCATTGCTAGCGCGAGTTTTAAAATGCAAGCTTTGGAAAAGTTTAAACTTGGTGATCAATTCAAATCTTCGCATTTTATTGCTCTTATGCTCCTTTGATCAAAAATAGTGCATCATTGATGCTAATCATTTCATACTAACGGTAGGCATTTAACTCGAATGCTTCTGATGTTCAAGTAATGTCATTCTGAATATTAGAAAAGGACATAAAATGCAATGTTGCACTGCATTTCACACCTCAGTTCACGTGAATGCGTCCATTGGTACTAAACGGCGACACCTGAATCCAAAATTTATTATTAAACTTACTTAGCCTGAATCTATGCCTTTCGTATGCTGATGTGAAATTGATTCAGGAAGAAGTATCAATTATTGAAGCTGATAACAAAAAGTAATCAATATTTTTAATCTTTCAGGACGCGCGCCTGTATGACTTTTAAACTGCACTCGCACTCGCGCTGAATACGAGGAGCGAGGTTTTTTGGTATTGTTGTACTTTTTAGAACGGCGCGCGTCCGGTTAAAAGAAGATGGATCCGATTGGATCGAACATTTTGATATGTTAGCTGAGGAAAGTGTTAGCTAACGCAAATCCCAAGAATTTAACTGAGGGAAAGTCATTAGAAATAACCTATTAAAGAACCTAGGTGTTGCTTGTGACCACCTATTTACTGACCAGATTACAAAGAATATAACCACCGTCGGTGGTATAACGCAAAATAGTTTGCGCGCTAATCTGTTTCCTTCTCTAAGAGTCAGTGAAGTGTACTGGTGCTTATATTAGAGTGAACAGAGGGAACAGAGGCTTTCCCCAAGTATTTATATTTATATAAAACTAATAGTAATACGATTCACACAGATAAATAATTTATTGCTGCTGTTAATGAATAACAAAAAATGCATTCTAATGATAATAACTTTTGGCGGCCTCAAAAAGCAGGTTGGGACTTAGGTCAAAGTCTGAACTCGCTAATTCATGATGCGGGAAGGGATCTTCCAGAAGCGGTACACGAACTGTCACCACCCCACTTGTTTGTATGTCCAATTTTCGATCCATCGATCCAAAGCCGATTTATTCAAATGCTGAAAAATGTGGAAATTAGCGAATTTTCGTTTTGTATAACATTAATCAAATACCTAAGTGAACTTCAACCTCAACCGCAAGTGAGAAAGCTTCGATGTCAATAAAGATTTTCAGCTGACACCAACACAACGCTGCTGGTTACTAGGCCAACCACCGTAGGATCCTAGCTACCACCATATATGTTTGCTAGCTCTCGTAACGCTTTTCTTCATTCTGCTAGTGTGAAGATTTGATAAATGATTTGCATCAATGATGCAGTATTTTCATCGAAATGATAGGCGCAAGTCATGGCAATGCTGATTTGAAAAATAAGGAGCGCGCATTCTCCTGCTCCTAGTTTTTTGGATCAATGCAATGCAATGCAAAGAAAATTTTGAAGACTGGCGCCAACATCGACTCCAACCACTATCCGGTGATGGTGAAACTACGCCCAAAATTCTCTGAAATAACTGAAATAACCGAATGTCGCCTCAGTATACGCGCAGAATCTCGAGGTCGCTTTGCTAGACGAGGGCGAGCTCGATGACGCCCCTCTAGAGGACTGCTGGAGTACAGTGAAAGCAGCCATCAACGACGCACCCGAGAGCACCATTGGGTATGTGGAACGGAATCGACGGAACGAATGGTTCGACGAAGAATGCAGAACGGTTTTGGAGGAAAACAATGCAGTGCGGGCGGTAATGCTGCAGCAAAACCCGACAGAACGTGGCATGTTACAAACAGAAGCGGAAACAGCAGACCCGCCTCTTTCGGAAAAAAAGCGGCGCCTCGAAGGAAGGGAGTGCGAAGAAATGGAACTGCCAAGAAACACGGAAGTTCTACAAGAAGTTCAACGCATCCCGTAACGGATTCGTGCCGCGAGCCCAAATATGCAGGGATAAGGACGGAGACCTCTTGTCGGACGGACGTGAGGTGATCGAAAGATAGAAGCAGCACTTCGATCAGCACCTGAATGGTGTGGGGAACGTAAGCACGGGAGGACGGAAATAAATCAACTCCCACACTGAGGGAAGTTAGGGACCCATTCATCAGCTCAAAACCAACAAAGCAGCTGGTAGATATGGTGTCGTAGCTGTACTCCCCAAGATGGGCCTAGAAAAGTTTGCCACCTGTCTGCACCGGATGATGGTCAGGATCTGGACTATGAGAACTTCAGAGGGATCACTATTTAGAATGCTGCCTACAAAGTGCTATCCCAGATCATCTTCCGTCGTCTGTCACTTAAAACGATTGAGTTCGGGGGGAGTTATCAAGCCGGCTTCATCGACGGCAGGTCGACAACGGACCACATTTTCACCGTGCGGCAAGTCATCCTGAAATGCCGTGAATACCAGGTTCCAACGCATCACCTGTTCATCGACTTCAAAGCGATCGCACGGAGCTATGGAGAATCATGGTCGAAAACGGCTTTCCCGGGAAGCTGACCAGACTGAATAAAGCAACGATTGACGATGTGCAAAACTGCGTAAGGGTTTCGGGTGAACAATCCATATAATTCGAATCTCACCGGGGAATGCGAGGTGATGAACTCTCATGCCTACTCTTCAACATCGCTCTGGAATGTGTGATGCGACGAGCCGGGGAACGGTCAATTTGTGTGCTTTTCGGACGCTGTACACCCGCCTGAAACGCGAAGCAGCAAAGGTCGGACTGATTTTCTCAGCTTCAATTGCTTTTTTATGCTTTTTTTATCGCCAGAATCACAAAACAGACATATGACATCATATTAGTAATTTTACAAGATAACCGATTGATTTTTAAGGAAGCTGAGCGGAATTTTCTTAACGTCGTCCTCAGCCTGTCCAAAATAAATGACTTACATGGAGCAGCCAAGTCGATTTTTTTATATACATCAGTAGAAAACTATCTGATCGAGCATAAGCGATTTCAACATGAAGCTATTAAACTCCCACGATCTTAATGTATTTGCGCGTGTCTTATGTGTGACCCACAATATCATTTTATTCCGGTCAGTCCCACCCAGAACAAAGTGTATCAATCTGGACATCATAAATCAATGTCTCCATTGTTCGTTCCGCGTTCAAGTATCCTTCTACCATCAGTGCATTGACTTCATCCCACTCTGGCAAGGGTGGAAAAGTTGCGTCCATTAGGCTATAAATTTCGTCCCATTAATTCATAATTAACGTACGCAATGCCAACTGTCATAAAAACTCTATTTTTATCCCATTGGTTGCAATTGAGCTACCTATGTGCATACGCGATATTGTTGCTTTTAGCTGCGGATCACACTCTCAACCAGACAAAAGTGTGAACATATCACATCTCATTTGTTGTGCGTTTCTATAGATGATGATATTCTTTCCTAGTTCTATCGTCTTCATCATTTAGTTCCTGCAGTACAACATCGAAGGAAAAACGGTTATGATCACACCCCTTCGCCGCCTCGTCTACCAGGGCCAAAGAATGAATGAATAGTATTACGATGCACCACGCCAGAAAGGGATTCTACGGATCCGCCGCGTGGAAGGCAGCGTAGGTCACAAAAATGCACGCAACTGAACAATAACGCGATAAATAACGATAATGATAGCAAATTAAACGTCAACGCCCACCTAAATCATATATTTTCACGTTAGACCCGGCGTCGCAGAATTCTTGTTTTTTTTTTCGTTGCAGAACGACTTGATCGCTGGTTTTTGCCTAACCTGTGCCAATCAGTGGTTCTCAAGCTTCAACTGATAGTGGTTTGAAAAATCTCGGTGTTTGTACTACTGAAAGTGTTTTGAATGGTTCAACAGCTTCTAACTCTAACCGACTTTTTGATGGGACCAAATATACTCCATTTTGACAATTACTTTTACAATGGTCTAGCAACAACAAAATTAATAATTGTATACTGTCACCTATTCTAAAACAGTCCAATACTCCTCCTCTTCTTGGCGTAACGTCCTCCTGGGACAAAGCCTGCTTCTCAGCTTAGTGTTCTATGAGCACTTCCACAGTTATTAACTGAGAGCTTCCTCTGCCAATGACCATTTTGCATGTGTATATCGTGTGGCAGGCACGAAGATACTCTATGCCCAAGGAAGTCAAGGAAATTTCCTTTACGAAAAGATCCTGGACCGACCGGGAATCGAACCCGTCACCCTCAGCATGGTCATGCTGAATACCTGTGCGTTTACCGCCTCGGCTATATGGGCCCGGCCAGTCCAATACCTACCACATTAAAAATCAAGCACCTCTTCTCTTACATTTGAACTGTTTGCATCCAATTCAAACTACTGCTGAACAGTGATGCCAAAACCTTAATTTTTGATAACCTAAACACTGAACAACACCTTACAACCGTTTGGCAACCCGGTCAGCAATAGTGCGTAGCGGGCGGAGCCCATTCTTCCTTCGGGGCGCCACCACCCGAACCAAACCTACGGAACAACGGGCGATGACAATATGATCGCTTGCTGCCTTACCGTCGATGTGGTCGACCTGGAACCAACGCAGATATAACGAAGTCAAACGCCCGAATGATGCATTGTTTCTCCTCTCCTATAATTATCCTGTGTATAGTTTTTGGGTGCGTGTGCTCCATAAATAAAAATCAGACGAAACGTGTTGACACCCATCGGGAGGGCAAATGAGAAGAAAAAATGAAACCCTCAACGTTCATATTCACCACCATTACCAGTGAGCTGAGCAGTCAACAGTCAGCAGTTGGATGGTAGGTTTCGATGGGTCATTTATTTAAATGGCTATCGTGTGCCACGAACGCAATTCTCACGACAGGATCAAGCCTTCGAAGCATGTGATTCGGGGACTGCTTAATGGAGGACAATTCTAGAAATGAGCTGCTTTTTTATGAGGTGTGGAAAGTGTCGTTTCTGTTGAATGATTGTATTTATCATTTTCTCTGGGTGAATTATAGTGGAAAATTGCTGCGTTATCGTTTGATAAGACTCTATGATTAATATAATTAAAAATCATCATCAAACTTCTGCATTATTGTTGCATATTTTCAATATCAGATCCAGCAGGTCAGCCAAAATACTTCTCCCGGAAAGTCTGCTTAACAACATCCCCGGCCGAAGACTGGCGCATCAAGCTAGTTCACACGATATTTGTAAGAAATGTCAATGCAATTGCTTCATAGAAAATGAGCCTGCACTACTCTTTTCTACACGACTTTTTTCAATACAGTTTTATTTTACACGATTGATTACAGAATTTTCTCGAAATAACGCGATGTGCTTTTGGAAAGATTGTTCTCTTCTTCTCCTTCTGGAGAAATTCCGAGGAACTCCTACAAGGTTTCTGCAGGGATTCCCGATGAACTTCTGGAGGGGTTCCCAAGCAACTCCTAGAGGTATTCCCGAGGAATTTCTTCAGAGATTCCCGAGCAACTATGTTAATAGGTTTCGACTGGATGGTTGTTGATTTTCATGGAAAATTACGACTTGCAGTCTAACAATTTGCGTTGATTAATTACTGATCATCCCCGACGTTTCGGTCCGACTATTGGACCATTTTAAGGGCTCGATGTTGATTTGTGTATGGAGAATCTGGAAACATTTTGAAGAACTTCATGAGGCAACTCGTAGAAAAATGTCCGAGTAGCTCCTGGAAGAATTCCCAAGGAACTTCTGCAGGGATTCCCGAGGAACTTCTGGAGGAATTTCCGAGGAACTCCTGGAAGAATTTCCGAGTAACTCCGGGAGGAATTCCCTAGAATCTTTAAGAGTAATTTCCGGGGAATCTAGGAAAATTTTGGAGAACTTCAGGAGGTTTTCTCGAGCAACTCATAGAAAAAATTCTGAGGAACTCCTGGAGGAATCCCCGAGGAACTCCTTGAGGAAGTCCCAAGAAACTCGTGGAGGAATTTCCGAGGAACTTCTGAAGAAATTTCCGAGGAATTTCTGGAGGAATTACAAAGACACTTCTGGGATTCTAAGGTACACATGGAAGAATTCTGAAGAGCACATGGATGAACATAAAAAATTCTAGAAGAATTCTCAAGCAACTCCTGGACTAAATCTCGAGGAGTTTCTGGAAAACTCCTAGAGGAATTCCCGAGTAACTCCTGGAGGAATTTTGGAGTAACTCTGGGAGGAACTTCCTAGAAGAGTAGTTTCCGGAGAATCTGGAAACATTTTGAAGAAATTTATGAGGTAACTCGAGAAAAATTTCCGAGGAACTCCTAGAGGAATTCCAGAGGAACTTCAGCAGGGATTCCCGAGGAACTTCTGGAGGAATTCCTGAGGAATTTCTGCAGGGATCCTGAGAAACTTTCGGAGAAGTTGACAAGGAACTTCTGGAAGCATTCTCGAGGAACTTTTGGAGGACTTCGCAAGGAACCCCTGAAGAAATTCTCGAGGAACTCCTGGAGAAATTGCCTAGGATCTTCTGAAGGAATTCACGAGAAAATGCTGAAGGAATTCCCGAGGAATTTCTGCAGGGATTCCCGAGCAACTTCTGGTGGTATTTCCGGGAAATTGTGGAGAAATCCATGAGGAACTTCTGAAAGAATTGCCAAGGAACTTCTGGAAGCAGTGCCGAGGAACTACTGGAAGGATTCACGAGAAAATCCTAAAGGAATTCCCGCGGAACTCTTGGGGGAATTCCCGGGGAATTCCTGGAAGAATTCCTGGAGGATTTCTCGAGGAATTTCCGATGAACTCCTAAAGGAATTTCCGAGGAGTCTGGGCGAATTTCCGGAGAATTCCTGGAAAATTTTTGAAGAACATATGAAGGAATTCCCGATAAACTCCTGGAAGAATTCCAGAAGAACTTCTGAAGGCATTTCCGAAGAAGTTTTGAAGGAATTGCCGAGGAACTTTTGGAGGAATTCTCGAGAAACTTCTGGAGGGATTCGCGAAGAACTCCTGGAAGAATTCCCGGGGAACATCTGAAAAAACTCACTAGAAAATCCTGAAGGAATTTCTAAGGAATTCCTGGAGGTACAACCAAGTCTCTTGGGCACATGTAAAAACATATTTTGAAAGAACTATAGTTTCCATAAAATATTAAGATTAAGTAAAAGTTCCTCGAATTCTGTTTCCGTCTAGTCCACGTCTATATCGGGAACAGCTTAGGAATTCAGTTTCTGGCACACCTTCTGCGTGACACTATGCTACATAGGATGGTCAAAAATTATGATTTGACCGTTGGTCAAATTCTTCGCAATCCAAATTAAATCATGTGTCTAAAATACTTTTGAGCGGAAATCTTTTATATTGATGGGCTCGATGTTGATTTGTGTATCGAGCCCTGAAAATGGTCCAATAGTCGGACCGAAACGTCGGCGATGATCAGTAATTAATCAACGCAAATTGTTAGACTGCAAGCCGAAATTTTCCATGAAAATTTTCGAGCAACTTCCGGAGCAATTTCCGGTGAACTTCTGGAATAATTCACGAGAAAGTCCTGAAGAAATTCCCGAAGATTTCTTTAAGGAATTCCCGAGGAAATATTAAAGAAATTCCTGAGGAATTCCCAATAAACTCCTGGAGGAATTCCCAAGGAACTTCTAAGGGAATTCCCGATGAATTGCTGGAGGAATTCCAGAGAAACCTCTATCATTCCAAGGAACACATGGAAAAATTCTGAGGAACACATGGAGGAATATCCGAACTTTTAGAAGTATTCTCAAGCAATTCCTGGAAAAAATCTCGAGGAGTTTTTGGAAAACTCCTAGAGGAATTTCCGAGTAACTTCTAGGGGAATTTCCGAGTAACTCTGTGAGGAACTCCCTAGAATTCTTCAGAGTCATTTCCGGAGAATCTGGAAACATTTTGAAAAACTTCATGAGGCAACTCGTAGAAAAAGGTCCGAGTAGCTCCTGGAAGAATTCCCAAGGAACTTCTGCAGGGATTCTCGAGGAACTTCTGGAGGAATTCCTGAGGAACTCCTGGAAGAATTTCCGAGGAACTCCTGGAAGAATTTCCGAGTAACTCCGGGAGGAATTCCCTAGAATCTTTAAGAGTAATTTCCGGGGAATCTAGGAAAATTTTGGAGAACTTCAGGAGGTTTTCTCGAGCAACTCATAGAGAAAATTCTGAGGATTTCCTGGAGGAATCCCCGAGGAACTCCTTGAGGAAGTCCCAAGAAACTCCTGGAGGAATTTCCGAGGAACTTCTAAAGAAACTCCCGAGGAATTTCTGGAGGAATTACAAAGAAACTTCTGGGATTCTAAGGTACACATGGAAGAATTCTGAGGAGCACATGGATGAATATAAGAACTTCTAGAAGAATTCTCAAGCAACTCCTGGACTAAAACTCGAGGAGTTTTTGGAAAACTCCTAGAGGAATTCCCGAGTAACTCCTGGAGGAATTTTCGAGTAACTCTGGGAGGAACTCCCTAGAATCTTTCAGAGTAATTTCCGGAGAATCTGGAAACATTTTGAAGAACTTCATGACTTAACTCGTAGAAAAATTTCCGAGGAACTCCTGGAGGAATTCCCGAGGAACTTCTGCAGGGATTCCCGAGGAACTTCTGGCGGAATTCCCGAGGAACTCCTGGAGGAATTCTTGAGGAACTTCTGCAGGGATCCTGAGAAACTTTCGGAGAAGTTGACGAGGAACTTCTGGAAACATTCTCGAGGAACTTTTGGAGGACTTCGCAAGGAACCCCTGAAGGAATTCTCGAGGAACTCCTGGAGAAATTGCCTAGGATCTTCTGAAGGAATTCACGAGAAAATCTTGAAGGAATTACCGAGGAATTTCTGCAGGGATTCCCGAGCAACTTCTGGAGGAATTTCCGGGGAACTTGTGGAGAAATCCATGAGGAACTTCTGAAGGAATTGCCAAGAAACTTCTGGAAGCAGTGCCGAGTTACTACTGGAAGGATTCACGAGAAAATCCTAAAGGAATTCCCGAGGAACTCTTGGAGGAATTCCCGGGGAATTCCTGAAGGAATTATCAAGGAATTTCTGATGAACTCCTAGAAGAATTTCCGGGCAATCTGGGGGAATTCCCAAAGAACTCCTGGAATATTTTTGAAAAACTTATGAAGAAATTCCCGATGAACTCCTGGAGGAATTCCAAAGGAATTTCTGGAGGCATTTCCAAGGAACTGTTGAAGGAATTTCCGGGGAACTGATGGATGAATTCTCGACAAACTTCTAGAGGGACTCACGAGGAGCTCCTGAAGGAATTTCTGAGGTATTTCCAATGATCATCAGAAGGGATTCGCTAGAAAATCCTGAAGAAATTTCCTGGGAAATCTTGGAGGAATTTCCGAGGAACTCTTCGAGGAAGTTCCCGAAGAACTCCTGGAGGAATTCCCTAGAATCTATTAGAGTAATCTGGGGGGGATGGTAATCTGGGGAAATTTTGAAGAACTTCATAAGGTAACTCGTAGAGGAATTCCCGAGGAACTTCTGCAGGGATTGCTGAGAAACTTTCAGAGAATTTGCCGAGGAACTTCTGGAAGCATTCTCGATGATCTTTTGGTGGGATTCGCGAAGAACTCCTGGATAAATTGCCGAGGAACTTTTGAAGGAATTCACGAGAAAATCCTGAAGGAATTCTCTAGGAATTTTTGCAGGGATTCCCGAGCAACTTCTGGGGGAACTTTCAGTGAACATCCGGAGGAATCCATGAGGAACTTCTGGAGGAATTGTCGAGGAACTTCTTTAAGGAATTCTCGAGAAACTTCTGGAGGGATTCGTGAAGAACTCCTTTAGGAATTCCCGAAGAACATCTAAAGAAACTCACTAGAAAATCCTGAAGGAATTCCTAAGGAACTCCTGGAGGTATATTTTGAAAGAACTATAATTTCCATACAATAATATTAAGATTGAATAAAAGTTCCTCGAATTCTGTTTCTGTCTAGTCCACGTTTATATCGGGCACAATTTAGGAATTCAGTTTTTGGCATACCTTCTGCGTGACACTATGCTACATAGGATGGTCAAAACTTATGATTTGACCGTTCCAAAGCACGTTCCAAATTAAATCATGTGTTGAACATACTTTTGAGTGAAAAGATTTTATATTGAAATGGATGTATCTTTGAAATAACGACCAAAATATTTCAATAAATAGTTTTGCCCACCAGATCATAGTACGCAATCACAGTGCAACGAGGAGATCTTTCTCTGAGGTTGTGGAAAACGATGTTTCGTAAGCAGAAAATCCACGCACACATTTACTTGCACCCGCCCTGGATGATGACAACTTGTTGTTTACATTTTAGTGACGGGAGAAAGAGATATTTCAACTTTGTAGTGCCACATAGTTGGTTTGAAGCTGTTTGAAGGTTGGTTCAACAACTGAATCTGGCGAAGTGAAAATTGAACGGCAATGGATAATAATTCGGCCAGCTGATGACACATTCCACGCGTTACGTTTTGCGCTAGAATCAAATTTTTGCTTCCACAAATGGTTATGTTGTAGGTACATCAAACGATCAGCTTTGATTAGAAGATTCAATTCATGCTTTATAAATGGAAATGGGGACATTGTATAACAAGAAAAATAAATAATAAAACAAAGCGTAACAGGACACCATCGCAAAAAAAAAAAATGAAAAATTTTGACTTAACGCCGAGCAATTAATTGCTATCTCGAAACAGTTTTCAATTCAAAGTTTCAAGTACTATTAGAATAATATAAGTAATTATCTTTATTTTAGAAGAATTAAATGGACATGACAGCAGGGGCACTGCTGTATCATTCAATAAAGTTCAAATACCGCGGTGTAAAAGTGTCTGATGCTTTGGCCCGGTTGCCTTCGTCATGCGCAATATGAAAAAAAAAATGTGAAGTCGTAGTGAATTTAAAACGTTAAATATTAAATAATTATTCGATTTTCAATGCTATAGGGACTGGTTTTGATAGTCTACATCGTTTTACTTTCATCAAATAAGTCAATGGCATAGGCAATTTTGAATATCTTTAAATATTGACTATTTTCCATCTGATATGACTAGAATCAGCGTATATGACGAAGTAAATTTCTACCCTAATTGTTAAAAAACGATGTTAGCGAGTAAAATAACGTTTTAAAATCGGTTCATCACAAAAAGTATAAATTGAAAATTTAATTTATTTACTGTAAGTGAGTCTATTCAAAAATGGAAAAAAAAGCACAAGGAACAGAAATGTGTCCAAGTGAAGAATTAGCGTAAGCACACTAAATAAAAATAAACCTTTTCAGTGGCGGGCTCGACGGTAAAGTATCATCTTTCTCTTAGAAAAGGCTACGCAGTCTTTTATAATAAAACGATTTTTGATAACTGCCCAACGTTTTGACACGGGGTTAATGTCTTCTTCAGAGGACCAAGTTAATTTTCCCTGAAGAAAATACTAACCCCGTGTCGTAACGTTGTGTAATCAGAAAAAATCGTTTTACACGTTCCATAACGTATTCGTTAATAAGAGAAAGTTATAAAGGAAGCATATGCTTCCATTGGCAATACTGGACAAACAGGAATAATTTACGTTGCCCCTGTTGTATCAAAAATATTAGACAAAAAATTTGCATTAAACTCGCAAGCCTTAAAAACTGTTTTTCCATTTCGGGATAGCATCAATTTGCTTCTACAAATACATTACCAAAGCGTCATGTGTGCATGTACGTATTGGAAAAAAGCAAAAAAAAAAAAAAAACAGAAGGAAAAACGTAAAATAATTAATTTTTCAATTAAATTTTAATATAAATGATAAAAAGGATGTATGTACCCTACTTTCTGTTTTCATTTCCGGTTCTTTGCTCTCACTGAGCTGCGGCTCTTTTATGAACTGACACCGGATCCAGTAGAGCATCCTGTGATCACTTATCGGAAATTGGCTACAGGAAAAAAAACCCACAAAAAGCACACCGGACTCAGCCTACGGAATTGAAATGAATAATTGATGTTTATCGAAAAAAAAAAACGGAATGCAGCCCTATCCGGCTCCATTGAGCTTCCCTACCCATCATCGAAACGGCTCCAACTGTGGGAAAAACCACGGCGCTAGAGATTTTTTTTTATAAATGTCATTAAATTCCAGAATGCTCTCATCTACTTATCCCCTTTAGAAGATCATCTGAAAAAAAACCTTTCATTTTGAGTCGATTTCAATCGCTTCAATAAAAACAACTCGGTATTTGAAAAATTCATTCACATGCGCTCTTGAAAATTGAAGCACTTTTCGGTAAATTACACCTTCGGGCAAACACTCGTAGTTACCACTTACTGAGTGGACGAACCCTAAACTGGTTCGAAGGCCCAACCCGGATGCCGGATGAACAGTTCGCGCAATTCGTGGAAGAAAAAGCCAATTCAATCGAATTAGAAACACTCAAGTCGAGATTGGCTTTCAGTCCGCGCTGAGTGCGAGGTCCTTGAATGCGGCACCGCTTCGAGGAGTAGTTTAAATGGCCCCCGGCTAAACATTTAGGGCACTTGAAAGAGATTTTTCGACAGCGGCTCAGAGGATGCAATCAATACAACCTTCCTACCAGCATCCCTTCGAGGGAGAATTTTCCACCCAATCAGAAAGACAACCATATGGCCCAGTAGTGCCACGATGTGCGATTTACGGAAGATCTCTTCAAAGGTGTTGAAGTTGAAATAACTCCCTATGCCAAGTGACCAAGGAGGCAAACACTCCGCTGCGCTGGCTGGCGGGTGATTCGACTCGATTCCAATCCATTTCCCATGAAGAGCACACCACGGGAGCTCGTCGCGTTTGCACTTCTCGGTCTTGATGGATGTATGATTCGCTCGAGATGGACAAAAAATCCCAAACCATTGCGACTTTTGTTTCAGCTTCTTTTACCCTCCAACGATTGCGGGGCAGACATCAGTGCAGTGGCGGAATGTCTGCCCGCTTAGGGGAGAGTGTGATACAGAACATCCCTTAGAAGATGCTGTGCTAAACAACCAAGGAATAACACTCCTCAACTCAGCGTACCAAATTATATCACGGCCATAAAAGGACCCATATTAAACGCCTAAATGTAGGCAATTTCTTGTAAAATCGTTTTACTTTCGTGAAAAACATGATTTTCAAACAAAAACAGTATGTTACCATCAAGTTTTACTTATAGTTAAATTCTATATGCTTAAGACCTAGCTTAGGACAAAAAATCTATTCTTGAGTGCCTTAAAATCTTTTACAAGCGCATAGAAATTAGACTTAAACTGGGAAATGTTTTGGAGGCCTTGAAATAGTTCTACACCACTTATATACTTCTTAACCCAAAGGCCTGACGTCATATACAATAATACATAGAACTAATCACTTTTCAGATGGATTCATTAGAATCCCAACTAATGGGGCCTTGCTAAAAGGTAGGTTATGCAAGTTAGAGTTCTTTTAGCACTTCCACAATTATTGAAAGCAGAGTTTTTTTGCTTTCCATTGTATTGCATTTGTATATTGCATAATAAGCATAATACCACACTATATCCAGGAAGTCGACATTTTTTTCTGATCGGAATCGAACCTCTAATCTGGGCTTATTATAATAGTTGGTATTTACCTGGTATAAGTGTTTTGAAGAAACATACGAAATGTAAAACTAATTTAAATGTTATTGTTGTAATGAAATATTGAGCAATTTGAGGAACTAATTTATAACACACCAACTGATTTATATTTCAAAAATTTTTGATAATTAACCTTAGTTTTTGCTCAATATAATACAACTATTAAAAATTGTTTTATAAAGCCGTGATATATGAAAAAAGGGTTAGACGGTTCCATATACTTGCACATGTTTGACTTTTGAGTAGAGTCTTGTTTTCTAGTTGGCCATCTAGAAAACGTGCTGAAATGATTACCAAGATGATTACTAATGTACATATTTTTAAAATTCTTGAAGAATGGTATGTCGCAAGATGGTGTTTGAAAACATCCAAAAAATGTCCTCTTCCCCGAGGGAACCAGGATTCCAGAACGGTGCTGAATGTGGCCAATCTGTCCCAAAAGTCCGGAAAAGACTTCTAATGGACCTGTTTTTCAAAATCATGAAAAATGATGTGTCGCAAGATGGGTTCCAAAAATATCCGAAAATTATCCTCTTCCCCGAGGGAGCCAGGATTCCGAAATGGTTTTGAAAGTGGCCAATCTAGCCCGAAATTCCGAAAATGACTTCTAATGGAACGTGTTTGCAAAAACATGAAAAATAGTGTGTCGCAAGATGGGTTTTAAAAACATTAAAATATTGTCCTCTTCTCCAAGGGAACCAGGATTCCGGAACGGTCCTAAAAGTGGCCAATCTCGTCTAAAAGTCCGGAAATTACTTCTACTGGACCTATTTTTCAAAATCATGAAAAATAATGTATCGCAAGATGGGTTCCAAAAATATCCGAAAATTATCCTCTTCCCCGAGGGAACCAGGATTCCGGAATAGTCCTAAAAGTGGCCAATGTGACTCATGGGATGTCAAAATGTCTTCTTGGTGACTAATTCTAATAAATAACAAAGTTTGATAAGCTGTGAAGGTATATAATTCATGTTAAGACTTTTCGCCACATTTTGTATGGAGCCGCATCACTGTGCAACGGGTTAATAAATTCGAAAGTATGACGTTTTTGTTTTTGTAAAACAATGTGTTAGTCAGTGATGTTTAAGAAAATTTGAAGTACTGGATAAGGTCGAGTTCTTGGAGTACGGTTGTCTTCCGGGATTCGTTGGTAATGTTCATGTGAGGAAAGTTATTGAGGTGTAAGATTCTTTCGGGATAATTGGATAGATGAGTCTGCTTACTTCTTCCTACATACTGTTGAGTATTTTGATGCTGACCTTTTCGTTCAGTATCTAGCTGGGCGCAGAACACGACTAGTGGTCCTCCTAGGAGGTGGCGCATAAGCCACTTGTTTGAAAACTGGCCGGAAGAAGAAAGCAGACTCCAAGCCGCCTCATGGCTGCTACAAAGTCCACGCAGTTTATGGACTACGCCTGATAAACTCATTGTAACTACGGCAGCTAAAGAGCTCGTGAAGCTGAAGGCGCCGAAGTCTATCCAGAAAAAGGCTTTTGCACTCGCGGGTAGCCCGAAGGGTACGCAAGACATGATGATTAGCCCTCGAGCAGTCGCGTCTTTGACTACCTGTAGCGACGCCGCGCTCACGCTGTGTACCACATACGTGCATTTTTCATGGTGCGTGTACTCAGTACACGACGCGACCGCTCCCGGGTTAACGACAAGCTGTCGCAGAAGCGTGTAAGGCAGCCGTTAGGCGAGAAGCTACCAAATGGCGCTCGCAAAGCCAGGAAGTTGTTAACCCCGAGAGTCAAGGGCAGTAGTGCCAGCAAGTCGGGCCCCGGTCAGCCGTCCAGAAAAATTGGGAAGGGTGGGTCGAAGTGAGTAGAGGGTTGGGACATCACAGGTTAGGTCGGGTCAGGGAAGAATGCTCCTTGGACCCTAGTTGACAGGCAGAAAAACAAGAGAAAGAAAAAGAAGGATGATCAGGAGGCTAGGGATACTGTTTCAAGGAGATAAACGAAGGCAGGTGAAAAGCATGAAAATGGATATGCCCTCTTCATCAAGACGAATGGTTCTAAGTACCTATTCGAAGAGCGATGCTAAGCTTACGGATCTTGAAGCTCACAAAGCCCATAGGGGCGCATTTTTGATCTCTTGCTCCATTGTAGATGTCTGATATACATACACAAGAACTAATTAATAAAAAAAATTGGGAATGATTGAATTACTTTTATTGACTGACTTTTGTGAGGGTTGAACTCGTTTGTGTTCTTTATCAAAAATTCAGTAATTTCTAAAAGCAACTACCTATTCAGTGCTGTAACAAGATAAAAAATCAATATTTCCATTTTTTTAAAAGCTATTCAATGCTGCTGATATTACCTATATAGATAAATGCTCTATTATAGTATACCCATTGAAGACATGTTCTGAAATTGAGTTTCTGCCAGCTTTTCTCAAAATTGGACCTCTGTGGGCTGGTCAGTATACAAACTAACTGACTTATAAAAGCCACCGGATGGTTACTAAAGGTGTATGGATATAGGACACAAGACATGGGACTGCAAACACCCTGATAGAAGCAAGTTTTGTAAGCGATGTGGAGGTAAAAGCCATAGGACACAAGGCTGAACGAATCCTCCCTAATGTTTGATTTGCTCTGGCCAATCCGCAAACAGCAAGCACCCAACAACGGAGCACCCAAGGACAAGGTGCCTGGCCTTTGGATGAGGCATAGCTGAGAAGTTACAGAGCAGGTAACGCAGCGGAGCTTGAACCACTGTGACGCATCCCAGCAACTGCTGTGTCGGGTAGCCGCTGAGTAGGGGACGGATGTCCTCATCATAACAGACTTAAGCTGAGTACCCGCCGGTAACGGCAGTTGAGTCGTTGATGGGTCTGTAAAAGTGGTGGCGATATGGACAACGTGCACGCAGAAAAAAGAGGCTTGTTTAAAACAATAAAACGCATGGTTGATTTTCAAACTGAGCAATTGCTTATTCCAAAGTTATTTTTCTTTGTTCTTGCTTAGAGTTTATCGATCAAAACAATCTGTTGCGACAGGTGATGGTTTTCGGACCGTCCAAAGAGCAAAACTCGCTTTTTACGGTGGAATTCGCTTTTAGCTGTAAATCAAATTTAATTAATTATTTTTAAGTATTAACATAGTTTATAAGTAATAGTTCGCATGAATAGTTTTTATGTTTAAACTAACTATTAAGCAGTCTTCAAAAGTTCCTTAGCATTGCATTGCTTTGATTCAAAAAACAAGGAGCGGGAGAATGCACACTCCTTGTTTTTTCAAATCAACAAGGCTATGACTCGCTCCTATCATTTCGATGAAAATACTGCATCATTGATCTAAATCAATTATCAACTCTTTCCGCTAGGCAATCTTGCATTGTTGACCTAGCAACCTAGCAACCAGCTTGGTTTTCCAAGCAGTGTGATGTGTTATTGTTGAGTTTTCATCGTCATTGGATGTCAGGTGGGTTTACGGTTAATTTTTAAAATTCTCCTGAAATGTTGTAAATTTTTATATATCTTCTTCAGGATTGACGCGGATTCACATTGTTGTGTAATAGATCGATGCAGAATGCATGTATCTATACCAGGTCACTTTCACCTAACTCAACAAGAAGTTATAATGATTTTCCGGTAGACACCATGGAGAAAACAAAAGTTGTCCTAGGCGTAGCATCTGAATCATACTGTGTCGAATATATGAATAAATACATCAATTTTATCACTTTGAATGCACTATACTGCCTATGATCGTATAAATGTCCTCTATGAATAGGAAATCCAGCAAATATGAGACTGATATGCGATCATAGGCAGTATATTACTCCTTCATAAGTTTATGAGTTTTTGAACTATTAATAGGGAACATTTGCAAATATGTTGGATTATGGTGAGGCAGGTTCCAGATAAGTGTGACAGCAAGTGCATTACAATTTGAAATCAGATGGGGAGGAGGTCTAGAAATCCAGAAAAAAAACGATGGACCAATATTTTTACTATCCCCCTTCGCATCAAGCGACTGTTTGACGTTTTATGTTGAGTATTTAAAGTCATCCCAAAATTAACAGAATTTTTACTTCAAAATCTTAACAATATTTTGTTAAAAAATGTACGTGCATTTTAGCTGGAACCTGGCCAGTTCACAAAGAATGGTTAGTTTTATTCAGGACTGAAAAGGTTTCTTGACCACCGCCGTCGTCAAAAATGTCGTCTGTAGCGCACACTGTTTTCATAATTCATTATGGTGGTTTTGAAATTACTACATTTGCAAAACAGTTTGCTTTTGAACAATCAGACACAACACGTCATACCCAAACTTCCCGCTTTTGGCTATTGGGTGAAATGATTCAGATCAATGATGCACTATTTGCAATCAAGTGAGCATAGGAGCAATAAAATGCAAATGTTCAAATCCATCGAACTGCAAGGAGTTTTTCAACGCATGCTTTTCAAAAACTCGCCTTCGCAATGATGATCCTTGAAGACTGCTATTAAGTTGCATGTTTTTTTTCATTATAATTCAGTCCGATAGCTTACATTTTCAGTCCTTTCTCTGTATAATCCTGTCCAACAAATTGTAACTCCTAAACTGTGCTTCTTCTATCAAACTAGCTCGCGTGTGCTCTCTATCTTGCGGTGTCTGCCTGAATACTAATTGTGTGTCCCTATACAATTGGTTTTGATTATTATTAATCGTTCTCGATGAGTTCTCACATCGGTTGAGTGCTGGGGGAAACTGGGGTACTATGGCTCCGTCCTGAACACAATCAATTCCCATCATTCCATATAACGATGAAAACTTCATTTGTTTCAACAAAATGGGGACCATAAACATGGCCCGGATGCACTCACACATCTTTAAAATTCTTACCCCAACATCGCCACAACGAAGAAAGTGTTGCAAATCCATCATTCCAACTTCCAAGTGCAGTTTTGGCCGTGATGGATAACGCGCAGGTACTCAAGACAGCATCCTCAAAAAGTTGGTCGGTTTCGCTTTTTTGCCTTTTTTATTCGTTCTCGCTTCCATCCGCTTGCCGAGTGTCTAAAAATAGATTTCCGAGCTGCCGCAGGAGCTGCCGTCACCAACACAATCACATTGCGGTTTTGTTAGTACCAAAAGTGCAGTCGTTTAAAACAATCTGTTATTTTATGTTGAAACTACCAAATCTCAGTTTGTTCTAACAAACTGTTAAAAATTTCGTCAAATGAAAATATTTGTATTATCAAACAATGGATAAAGTTCAGTTTAAACTAGAAATCAGTTTGTCGCTATAGCAAACTGAAAAATCGGTTGATTTGAACTAGAATTTAATTGTGTTTACAATTATTTTTTCTGCGTGTGTAAATACCCTGTCCAAGAGTTAGTGTCTACTTGTTATGAGGTCTTCGTGGTCGCCATGGTAAACGGGATCTTCTATGCACCTCCCGTGGTGATCAAAGATCTAGCAGTCCAGCAAAGATGCTAACAGGGCGACGACTGGTGGCGAGTGGCTTTATGCTTTATGTCAAATCCTACCAGAGGCACTGGCCATGCTAGATGTCGATCTTTTTAATGTCATCACCAAAAGTACCTTTAGATGGAATGGAGCGGAGTCGTCAATCATCGAAGTTACCTTTTGTAGTCCGAGTCCGCCATGAGTCCTTGGTCTTTTTTCGTAGGGGACTGGGGCTGGCGATGAGGAGAGCGTCACCGATGTGGATCTTTCCTGGATAGCAAAGTCCTTTAGCGTAGGTAAGGACTTCGCTATCGCGGGTCCGGGTGGAGTGAACCAGGCCTTAAAAGTAGCTATTGCAGAGTCTGCCGAGATGTTTAGGTCTGCCATGCAGAAATGCCTGGACGAGAAAGTTTTTCCAGAAACTTGGAAGAGGCAGAGCCTGGTTGTATTGTTAAAGGCGGGGAAACCACTCACAGACCCTTCGGCATGTAGAACAATATGCTTAATCGACTCGACGGGAAGGTGTTCGAAAGTATCATCCCCAATTGAATGTTGAGTTACACCGAGGGTGTAAATGGTCTCTCGAGCAGTCAGATCGGCTTCCGAAAGGAAAGGTCGACCGTAGACGCGATCCTGACGGTTACAAAAACCGCCGAGATAGCGCTCCAACGTAAGAGTAGAGGGATTCGCTACTGTGCAGCAATGGTTCTGGGTGAAAGGAATACGTTCAGTTGGGATTCAGATTCCGGGTACCTGTTCAAGACTCTCAGAAGTTACTTCCGGAATCGAGTACTAGTTTATGACACAGAGGTGGGTCGGAAGTACTTTCACATAACCTCAGAGGTCCCGCAAGGTTCCATCTTGGTTCCGGTGTTGTGGAATGTCATGTACGATGAGGTGTTGAAGTTAGAGTTCCCAGTGGGGGAGGTGATCGTCGGCTTCACTGACGACATTACGCTGGAAGTCCACGTTAAAATCGATCGAAGAAGTGGAGTTGACTACTGCCCACTCCATTCCTTACCGATCGTTTGAAGCAGCCGGTCGTGTGTACCGTGTCTGAATCGCAGTCAATCGCTTTGTAGCCGGTGGAGTTTTTTTGCCCACCTAGTGGTTTTTTATATCGCGAGTTATTTATCCTACCGAGGACGAAGACGATTGTCTTGGGCGATCCGCGATCGCGGGAAGGAAGCAGGCATTGGAATAGTGCACTGTGCAACAGAAATTTAATTACCCACGCCATCAATAGCGGGCCCGATATCAACGGCGGCGCGCGGCGGCGGCGGTGACGAGTGTGACGGGTGATACAAAAGCAGCAGCAGCGTTTTGTCTGTGCATCCGAGGCATCACCAACAAACAGCTATCTATACACTCGATAAGTATAATCGATATTCGATCTCGTTTTGTGTTGTCCCATTCCTCCGCTCATCACGTCATCACGTGTTAGTTGTTTGTCCACTTTGCAATAACAGTAGGCTGAGGCTCTACAGTGGGCTGAGGCTCAACAGTGGGCTGAGGCCAGAGTGAGCAATTGTAAAATTTTTTTCTCTTTATATATATATTTTTTCTTGTGAATTTTTTTTTTTTTTTTTGCCGGTTTTTTTTTCTTCTTATTAGCTAACGTTCCACACAGAGTGTGTTAAAATATAAACCAATTTTGTATTAATTCTTCTCCTGTGCATGGATGAATCCAATGGAGGCGAAACGCCTCCCAATGATATCATTGCTCGTACGCGGTTTTATCAGCCATCTTCGCCTGGGCCTTGGGTTGTCTATTTCCGGCGCAAATGCAAACCATTGAATATGCTTTCGATTTCTCGAGAGCTGACGCGTAAGTATCCTGGGACCGTTGTTCACCAAGTGAAAGCATCCAAGCTGCGTGTTACCGCACCTAGCTACAAAGCAGCAAATGAAATTGCTCAACACGAAGCGTTTACTGTTGAATACGTGGTCTATGTGCCAGCACGAGAAGTGGAGGTGGAGGGGAAGATCCTCGACGAAATGCTGACATGTGAGGACATCAAGACCGGCTTTGGTCGATTCAAAAATAGGTCAATTCCTGATGTGGCTATCCTAGACTGTAAACGCTTATCTAAGGCTTCCATGGAAGGAAATAAAAAGGTGTACTCGCCTTCAGCGTTTTTTCGAGTGACTTTTCCAGGTTCCGTCCTCCCGGAATTTGTTGTAATCGATGGTGGTTTTTACCCAGTGCATCTTTTTAGGCCGAAGGTTTTTAATTGTACCAAATGCAAGCAGTTTGGTCACAGTGATAGCTTTTGCGACAACAAGCCCCGTTGTGGCAATACAACCAAGCTCATTTGGAGGACTCTTGCACACAGGAAGCGGAAAAATGTAGCTACTGTGGTGGAGATCCACATGACTTGCAAGTTTGCCCGGCTTACAAAAGACGCATTCGAAATGAGAGTCGCTCTATCATAAGGCGCTCCAAACAGACATATGCGGAGATGGTGAAATCTTTTAAAACACCAGATTCCGTGTCTGAATCAGCTGTCCCAGTTGAAAATCCCTATCAGGAGTTGTCTTCCGATGATCAGGACGATGGCGAAACTGATGAGGGTGGATCTCTATCGGAGGTACACGCACCTGGAAAAAGGAAGTCATCATCTTCCCCGGGATTGCGCCGAAAGGTCTTTTTGAAGTCTTCCCTCAAAAGTTTGCCTAATGTCAAAGGAGGCGGGGTAAATTTAAAAACTCCGAATAATCAGGTTCCTTTAGCTTCAGATCCATGTTGTAGCAAGAATCTGTCATCCCCGTCTCCGCCTGTTAAATACACTTCAAAGACAAATATTCGACAAGGTAGCAAGAAAAAAGCTACCAAAGTTCCTCGCACTTCAAGCAAGCCTCCTAGACCCAAGCGAGGACTGTTTACTTTTAGGGTTCTCGTGGATCGCTTATATAATGCCCTCAGCCTTCCAGAAACATTTAGAGGCATTATTGATATGTTTATACCTACAGTAGAAGAATATCTTCGGAATCTGACACAATCATGGCCCCTCCTTGCTGCGATCATATCTTTCGATGGATAATTCATCAAGTGAGGTACAAGATATGATCACTGTGCTACAGTGGAACTGTCATAGTCTAAAACCTAAATTAGACCTGTTTAAGTTTTTGATTCACAACTCTGACTGTGATATATTTGCCCTTTGTGAAACATGGCTTTCTTCTGAAGATGAACTCAACTTCCACGATTTTAACATTATACGCCAGGATCGAGATGACCATTATGGAGGGGTTCTTTTGGGGATCAAAAAGACTTACTCATTTTATAGAATTCCAATCGCGACTCATCCTGGCGTAGAAATCGTCGCTTGCCAAATAAACGTAAAGGGTAAAGAACTTTGCGTAGCTTCCGTTTACATTCCTCCAAGAATTTCAATTAACCGCCGTCATCTTTGGAATGCGGTTGCTGCACTATCACATCCAGTTTTAATTCTGGGTGATATGAATGCACATGGTACAGGGTGGGGCGAACCATGTGACGATAATAGAGCGGCCATTTTCTATGATTTGTGCGACGATTTCAATTTGAACATTTTAAATACAGGTGAAGTGACACGTATTGCATCTGACGGCAAAGAAAGTCGTCTCGACCTATCACTGGGGTCAAGTTCACTATCATTCGATTGCTTGTGGAAGGTAATCGAGGATCCTCATGGTAGTGATCACTTGCCCATTATAACCACCATAAAGCATAATAGTGAAAGGTCAGACCAACCAATTCAGGTTCCTTTTGACCTCACAAGGAATATCGATTGGCAAAAATATGCAGAAGCGGTATCTTTTGGCATCGAATCATTCAACCCCCTCCCACCTTTGGATGAATATCGATTCCTATCAGAACTGATATACAAGAGTGCATTAGAATCACAAAAACGACGAGTTCCAAGTGCAACTTTCAAAAGAAGACCCGCCACACTAGGCTGGGATGATGATTGCACCCAGTTGTATCTTAAAAAATCTGATGCTTTCAAAGCTTTTCGTAGGCATGGTACTTCAGATCTTTTTCAAGAGTATGCTAAGCTCGAAAGACAGCTGAAGAACCTGCTGAAAGCGAAGAAGCGTAGTTATTGGCGACACTTCATTGAGGGCCTCTCTAGAGAAACTTCAATGACAACGCTTTGGAGAGTGGCTCGCAACATGCGAAACCGCTCTTCTTCTAATGAGAGTGACGAATACTCCAACCGTTGGATATTTAGCTTCGCGAAAAAGGTCTGCCCAGACTCAGTCCCAGCACAACCGATTTCTTGGGAAACATCCTCAGGAGACGGTTCTCTGGACAGACCATTCACTATGCTGGAATTTTCTATGGCTCTTCTTTCATCAAACAATTCCGCTCCGGGACGCGATATGATCAAGTTCAATCTTCTCAAAAATCTCCCAGATATCGCGAAAAGACGATTACTGGACCTGTTCAACTCATTGATGGAGAATAACATTGTTCCGCCAGAATGGAGACAGGTCAAAGTAATAGCTATTCAAAAGCCTGGTAAACCAGCGTCTGATCATAATTCATACCGCCCAATTGCTATGTTATCATGTTTAAGGAAATTGTTAGAAAAAATGATCCTATCACGACTCGACCATTGGGTTGAATCGAATGATTTGCTTTCAAATACACAGTTCGGGTTTCGCAAGGGCAAAGGAACAAACGATTGTCTAGCGTTGCTTTCAACAGATATTCAACTGGCCTTTGCGGAAAAGGAGCAACTGGCTTCAGTTTTCTTGGATATTAAGGGCGCCTTTGATTCAGTTTCCATAGGAATATTGTCAGAAAAACTGCACAATAGTGGACTTCCAGGAATTTTAAATAATTTCTTGTATAATTTGTTGTCAGAAAAACATATGAGCTTCAATCTCGGACAACTGACAACTTCCAGAATTAGTTACATGGGCCTACCCCAAGGCTCATGTTTAAGTCCCTTGCTTTATAATTTTTACGTGAAAGACATTGATAGTTGCTTGGAAGGACAATGCACGCTAAGACAACTTGCAGATGATGCTGTGGTTTCTCTAAAAGGCCCACATGCAGAAATGTTGCAAAGACCATTGCAAAATTCTCTAAATAATCTGTCAATCTGGGCAAGAGATTTGGGGATCGAGTTTGCTCCGCAAAAAACTCAATTGGTTGTGTTTTCTAGAAAGCGGAACCCAGCCCAACTGAAACTCAATCTTTTGGGAATAGAAATCGACCAGTCTTTGACTTCGAAATACCTTGGGGTCTGGTTTGATTCAAAAGGCACTTGGGGTACCCAAATCAAGTATTTGGTGCAAAAATGTCAACAAAGGATCAATTTTCTACGCACAATTACCGGAACATGGTGGGGTGCTCACCCGGAAGACCTCATAAAACTTTACAAAACGACTATTCTCTCTGTTCTCGAGTATGGCTCTTTCTGCTTCCACTCAGCAGCAAACTGCCACCTAATAAAGTTGGAACGAATTCAATACCGTTGTTTGCGTATTGCTCTCGGTTGTATGCACTCAACGCATAATGCGAGCCTAGAGGTCCTGGCAGGGGTGAAACCTCTCCAGAACCGATTCTGGGAGCTCTCGCTAAGGTTACTTATCAAGTGTGGAGTGAGCAACACACTTGTCATTGAAAACTTCGAAGAAATGCTCAGTCTGAACACTCAATCAAAATTCATGAGAATCTATCTGTTCTACATGTCATCTGACATAAGCCTACCAAGTTATAATCCTCCCCGTGTACACTTCACTAATGACAGTTCCTCTGTTAAATACGATCTGTCCATGAAACAAGCTATTCATGGAATACCAGATCAACTTCGATGTCTATCTATTCCTCGCATTTTTAACGAAAAGTACCAAAATGTCAATTCCTGTAAGAGATTCTTCACTGATGGGTCTCGCATAAATGGATCCACTGGTTTCGGTGTCTTCAATGAAAATTTCACCGCCTTCCGCAAACTTCAGGAACCTTGTTCGGTTTATGTTGCTGAGCTGGCAGCAATCAATTTCGCTTTGGGGATGATTTCCAACATGCCCGTAGACCATTTCTTCATCTTCTCGGATAGCCTTAGTTCGATTGAGGCACTCCGGTCGATGAAACCTGTAAAACATCCATCTTACTTTCTTACAAAAATAAGGGAGCAGATGGGTGCACTGGTCGAAAGATCCTACAAGATTACCTTTGTATGGGTCCCCTCACATTGCTCAATTTATGGCAATGAGAAGGCGGACTCTCTCGCAAAGGTGGGCGCACAGGAAGGTGAGATCTATGATAGAAGAATTTCACATGATGAATTTTTCCATTTTGTTCGCCAGAGTTCTCTTCAAAGTTGGCAAAATGATTGGCGAGATGGCCAGCTGGGACGGTGGTTACATTCCATTATTCCTAATGTTTCTTTGCGAGTGTGGTGGTATGGTTTGGATGTAAGTCGCAATTTCATTCGCGTGATGTCAAGACTTATGTCCAACCATTACTCGCTAGACGCGCATTTACACAGGATTAACCTCGCGTTGAGCAATGTTTGTACTAAGTGCGGTTCCGGTTATGATGACATCGACCACGTAGTTTGGCAATGCCCGGATAATGACGCCTCCAGAGCACTACTTTTGGATACCCTTGAGGCCCGAGGTAGACAACCCTTTGTTCTTGTGAGAGATGTGTTGGGGACCCGCGATGTCACATATATGGGATGTATTTTCGACTTTCTTCGCTCTGCTGGTATAAAAGTTTAATTCGCTTGTGTTTTCTTCTCCAGTTTTTTTTTTTCTCTGTTTTGTCCTCTTTGTGTTACCAAGCTACTCCTGGCCATCCGGAAGACCAAGTTCCACAACAAGTTGGTACCAACACCACAAGGCACCGAATTCGCTAGCAAGATGCGATTTACCCCCGGATGAGCAGCAGTGAAACCTTTGGCCCAATCCTTACCCTGTCCATCCCTCAAAATGTGACCTTCTAACCTCGAGCTGCCACGAGTACCCTGGCTTCCACCCATTACTAACAGATATCATTAAAAAGTTATTACTATGTATAGTGTATACTATTAAGTACAAAGAAAGATCTTCGGCTCCGTAAAGCGTTATACGCGATTGAGCCCCAAATAAATGAACTAGATAAAAAAAAAAAAATACTGCCCACTCCATCAAGGTTGTGTTCGAAGCACTCCGTCAAAAACTATCACTTCGAAGCGCTCCGTTAAACACTAGGCGGCGATGGTAACCACGTTGATGACGGCTGCAAAAGTTTCTCCACCGCTATAGTGGAACTGTCCCAAATGATGTTCAACTGCTTCGCGGTGTATGCCAGTAAGAGCAAGCTTCTGGCTAGTGTCGCTGCACCCATACTAAGGTATGGCAGCCCAGCTTGGGGCACGGCGCTAAGTACTAAAAGCGTGGTAAGTTGAAACGTGCTTATAGGCTAATGTGCCTGAGGGTTGCGAGCGCGTACCGTACCGTGTCACACGACACGCTCTGCGTTGTCACTGGTATGGTGCCTATCGGCATCCTTATCAGGAAAGACATAGAGTACTTCAAAATGCGCGGCACAAGAGGCATATGCAGGACTGCCAGGTTGGCCTCCATGGTCAAATGGCAGCGCGCGTGGGACAGTTCCATAAAATAAGGTGGACCCATAAGGCTGACTATGGCCTCTTCAGGCCATGGTTGCTTTCGGCAGTACATCGTTTCGGGCATGCGGGTTCTCCCGGAAGCCCTGTTTGTTTGTTTTTTTTTTTATCTATATTAACGAGATTTTTAGCCCTAGGCTTGTTCATCTCGGGACCCACGCTGTACTTCCCTTCCGAAGGAAGAACTCACAGTTTTTGTGAGTTTTTCGGGAGTGGGATTCGATCTCAGGTCCTCGGCGTGATAGTCACGTGTTTTACCATCACACCAGGTCCGCTCCACAGCCCTGTTTGTGCTGGTTTAGAGGAAATGGTGGAGCACCTTGTAACGAATAGTATGTAATGTAACGAATAGTACATTACATACATACTATGTTACAAAAATAAAAGAAATTAATTAATAC
Source organism: Aedes albopictus (assembly GCF_035046485.1). NCBI lineage: Eukaryota > Metazoa > Arthropoda > Insecta > Diptera > Culicidae > Aedes > Aedes albopictus. The sequence continues at coordinate 295,933,037 of NC_085137.1, forward strand.
AATGTATCAACATATAACGACACATAGTACCTTACAATTGCACAAATTAGGAACATCACAAATTGACGCAGCACAACACCTTGCCACCAGGCTAACTTAAAACTAATTGCCACCAGGCTAACTTAGAACTAATAACGCCAGCGAATCCTGGCAAAGGGTATGATCTAACGCCATTAACCAACGGCCAAAGAACTGCCATCAACCAAGCACTTAGCCTTTATCTATCTTTACTGTTGCGGACACTTATATTTGATCTAACGAATAGTATGTAATGTAACGAATAGTACATTACTAAAAGAAAATAATTAATACAATGTATCAAAATATAACGGATAGTACATTGGAACCTCATAAATGCATAAAAATAACCTCATAAATGCGCAAGGCCCCACGTTGGGCGCCAATATAACGAAAACATTGGAACCTTATAAATGTGCATTTTATTTTCCGTATCGGGCCACACGTCTGGGAACTTAGATACGCAAATTAAAATGGAACACTACAAATGCACAAAACACAAACATGCAAAACATAACATTAATTGTGCCCAGTTATCTAAACTATAGATAACGAAGTCCCAAACCAGGATGATGAGGTTTCATAATTGTTCTTGGTCCATCAGTCAAATCCTGTAATCGTATTTTTTCTGGCAGTTCGCCTTTTAGTTCGCAGCATCTGTTGCTGTATTCATAGCTTGTTTTGGTCTAGGAATTTCTGATCCTAAGGGGCATCCTGATTTGGGCAACAACACAAGACCGTCTACAATTTGATGTCCGTGTTAGGAGACGGCTTGCGTGTTTTGTGCTGGTTCGCTCCTGAAATGTTTGGAGCGCTACCATTGCATATTAAAATTTAGGGGCAAATGAACAAATCACAGTACAAAACAGAAAATTAACTGACAATATGTTCACAACTATTTACAAACGTAACAACCTTTTGTTCGTGTGCCAACGTTTTCGCGTGGCCGCATGCTTGCCACATGCGGGAAGGACACAACTCCGGACAATCTTGTGCAGAGGATGTGTAGGGATGAGTTTGGCAGGAATGCCGTTTCAACGGCTATTACCCACATTGTCTCGGAGCTACAGAGGAGGTGGACTCGGAGAATAGCTAGTACAAGAGGTGGTCCAAGGGTTCGAAATCGGCTACGTAGGTCATATTGGTGCCTTGCGGTTTTTTCCTGTCGACTCAAGGGGCCTGCAACTCTAAACATGGTTGAGTTTCCAAAAATACTAGAGAATACTAGCAAATACTACGACATTATTAGCATCGAAGGATGCCGCTTACTTCGATGTTTCTGGTGCAAATCACTCAAAGGAAGCATAAAAGTCAGCGTGAGCATTAGAATAACTAGCCACAGAAGTCCACCCAAGCAACACACATGTTATATAACAGTTACGACAGCGCATGTTTTGGTTGTATAGAAGTTTATTTTACGTAATTCTAACACAATGTTGAAATAACGTCGAATTAACTTCTATACAACCAAAACATGCGCTGTCGTTACTCTTATATAACATGTGTGTTGCTTGGGCATTGTCGCGACTGTTTGTGTGACTAACATCTAGTTTGCCACGCCCTTACAGCATCAGTAGTGGTACTAGAAGTGTCAAATAAGTTTTGTTTACCAAAACAAAAGGTCTTCTACAAGATGGAAACATAAAAATAGTCAATTAGTGCAATTAAAGTTATTAACATAATTGAATGGAAAAAGTGACTACAGCGCCATTGGATTTCTAGTGTATTTCTATTGCGTGAGCTTTAGGTCTTCCAGTCTCCAGTCTCCTCAAACTGGCTATGTTCGTCATTTAGCTCAGCTATTTTTTGCATAAACTACTCAAATCAGATTCCTTCCTGAAAGTACCTGATTATTAGCCAGCCATAATGCATAGGCGTCACGATAGGCGTGGGGAGATTAAACCTTTTTCAAATAAAAATTGCGTTAGACGAGGTTCATTTCAAACCATTTTATTAAAAAAAAATGCTATACAAACGGATTCTTTCGGTACTGTGACCGTTAAGATAGTTGATCAGCTAAGATAGGCTATGGTCTACAGGATAGAAAAGTAGCTGCATAAAACTTCCCTGGAAGCCTTTCGGTTCTCTAGTTGCAGCGCAAGTTCTTCACTTATCTAGAAAAACAGTTAAGTTACGTGTGTATAGTTCAACGATAAAGACATTTAATTGAACTAATCAAAACCTTGTTTCATCCAATTGAATATGTAAGCAACGGAAGCACGCGAAACTTATTGTCCGTTTCATTGAAGTATCAGTTTAGGCGATTACATTTCCAAGTCATGGAAGATAGAGAAAATTTACCCGCAGTCTCAAATCTCAGCAAGCGCGTGTCAAACCCGTCAAAATATTGAGCCATTAGTTGACAGTTTTTCAAACGTGCATCTCTCTTGAGCATTTTCGAATACTTGAACAAAATGTCCAACGCGGATTCCGTTACTGGTAGTTTAGGATCAGGTGATGGAAATGAAATCTCCGACATAGTAATTGAATACGATGCGATTTCAACTGACACCGTTTACTTGGAATCAGAAGACGGTGATGCTTGTGAAGCTGGTCCAAGCTCTACATCCAAGAAAGTAAGAACATTTGTGATTTTAAAAAACACTTCACTAACTCTAATTCTTTTCAGTTGAAGACAATTCATGCCAGCCTCCATTCCGATAACGAATCAGACAACGACAAGGACAACGGTGGAAAGTTCCAGTTTTCAGGTACTGTGTACCTGAAAAATTTCAAAAACCAAAAATCGTTCGATCGCTGTGGTGAAGTTGCTGTTGCATCCGATGAAGTCGATGACGTTATGCAGAAATTGTGGAACTATTGCATACAATTCTTGCATCGTGCTTTACTCTTTCTCGGAGCAGCTGCTGACGTTGAGGAGATTTCGTGGGACGAGGATCAGCCGGTATTTGAAAATCGGAATAATTTCATGGTATTCCACGACAAAAGTAGCAAAAGAAATACGCTGCCAACGAAAGTGGATGGAAAGACATTGCAAGGCTGGCTAAACAAGGAAGTATGGATCGTATTGTACAAATTTTCGGATCGTGTTACTACCCTGGCCAAATGGCACGCGGTTGAGAGCCAACTACTGAGACCCCTCGAAAAGGATCGGGCTGGAGCCGAGTCAATTGTATCGATTAACAAATTGAAAGATGATCTGAAGGCCACTCATTGCAAGTACCTATGCGGAGATGATGTCAATTGGGGATGTTGGGCCAGCTGGATAAGTTCTCAACCTCAAGATAAACGGGAAGAACTTATTAATCAAACTCCTCCACAGCACCTGATCAGTCTGTTCAGCTCTGTTCCAGTTCATAGTGATACCCTGCTAGCAAAGGCTCGATTGGACTTGAATGTAGCAACAAAGATTAACAACGCGTATTCCAGAATTCTGAACGATCTTAGGGCGGACCATGAGCAGTTGTTGAATGTAGCATCATTAATGGCAGGAAGAATATCGTTGCTGGAAGAAAAACAGAAAGAGTATGGAGACATGCTGAGTGCTATGACCAGATCTGTTGCTGTAACAGAAAACAGATATTCGGCAGAATTAGCTCAATCGGTAACCGACTGTCTAGATGTGGATCATAAATGACCAAGAATTCGAAAGATTTGTATTGTTTTTTACTTTGTAATTGATAAATGAATTGTTATTAAATAAAATATTGAGGAGTTAGTTTATTTATTTATTTTTATTCACTAAAACAGAAATAAAACCTTACGGCAACTTTATTAGAATACATGGTTTCATTATTCTTGATTCAATCCAATACTGGGATCGAACTGACCTCCAGCCAAATACCCACATTTACGGAAAATTCGTATGCAGTCGTATGACTTAAACCTAATCAAAGCTCTAGCAATTATTACTGATAAATCTGTCTTATCATTCTCAACATAATTCCGTTTCAAATATTTTTTAAGGTATCCGAAGACATACTCTATTGGATTGTAGAATGGAGCGTAAGCTGGCAAAAATAGTACTATAATTCTAAGTGAGCGAAGGTAGTCAATGATTGATTTATGGCAGTGTATTCGTGCTCCATCCATGATCCACACTGAGTACTTTCCAGGGTGCGTTTGGACACTTCCATTAGTTGCAAATTTACGAATGCAATCGAAAAATTTTGCACGTGTAAAAGTACCCTCAGTTGAAAAGGTTTCTAAAACCCCATCGTATCCCAGAAAGCTCAAAAGCGAACAACGAGGCCTCCGGACAAATTTTCCACGATATATAAGCTTCTTCCCAACCGGCGCATAGCCTTTCGTCCGCAACATGCCTCTATTGTCGAATGACACTTCGTCCAAGAACACCAGAGCATGTAGATCCCATACTATGCTTAAAGGTTCGTTGAAAAAACGCTGGATGTCACTGAATCGCAGCTGGATTGCTCGTCGCTCCAAGACTTTCCACGAGTACCCTTCATCATGCAGTATCCTGTTGATAGAAGCTGCACTTATGGTTTTCTTGAATTCGCGTTGGAACAAATCCCTTGCCTCGTCGAGAAGCAACACCGGACGTTTATTGTAGAGCTCTATAATCCACTGTCGTTCTGCTAAGCCAAAACGTTTGAAAACTCTGGACCGTTCTTTACGATCAAACATTCCTTCCTGCTCATACTTTTTTATCCAACCAGCAATAGGGTAATTCATGTATTTTGGACAGGCTGAGGACAACATTGAAAAAATCGTCCCCTAGCTTCCTTAGAAAGCAATTGATTATTTTGCAAAGTTACTAATACGCTTATAATATGATTGTACTTTGCGTTCCTGGTGACAAAAACCTTAACGAAAGCATTTTATGCTAAGAAAATCACAATTTACACTCGCCTGTTAGAATTGCATTTTGGACACCGAAAATACGTTTTGGACACCCTCAGGTATATATAATTTGGACAGGGCAATTATCTTAATGTTCAGTTGTGAATACTGCTAAATCATGGAAGTAGCATAACTTAACAAATATTTTCTTGCAAATAATCAAATTTGTCACCTTAACAGGCATCTATTTCTATAACTATTACAGTTTTTGTTAAAATCGAGGAAATATCGCCAGACCCACAGAATACGCCTCCAAGTATGCAATCGCAGTGCATCCCCATGCAGTTCGTCAGATGACCAAAATATATTTACAGTAGAAAACTTGTAATGTATTTTGGACACTGCCTATTTTATGCGTTCTAGATGAATGTTAAGAGATTGGCTGCCTAATGCTTCTTTATTGAACATGTTTCAATGCAATAAGGCTTTTAAATTTCTTACAATTATTATTTCAACGATTTTGAGGTGAATATTGTATGTGACTGTGAAGTGTATGTCGTCTTGCATAACTGTGCATTTGAGGGGTTTTAGTGAAATTATTTACATTTTCGAAAATTTTGAAGTAAATTCTTAATTGTTAAGCGTATTTTCAACGTAAGTCATCAAAATAGGGTCTATTTGATCCAATAATCGATATTGAGAAGTATCCTCTTTTAGTAGCTCTCCGGAACAAGGCATACATCGACGTGCATGTCCAAATTATATACATGTCCAAATTATATTTTTTACCCTAGTTGTAGGATGCTTTTTGTATATCCTTGCCAAGTGATTTCGCTTGAGTCCCAGGAAGTAGTACCCATAGAGGCAGTGATAAACGGTGTTTTTTGAGGCATGTTTAGCATTTATTTCTTGCAGGATAGTATCCATGATCTAAAACGGAGTTAATCTCATGAAAATCGACATTTTTTTGAATTTATTATATTACAATCTTACCAAGTGCCTCCAAATGCCGGAAATGGCTATACGCTGGGTGAAATGCAACAGAAAACAAACAAGGAAAATTTTTGATCACTGACACTGCGATTATTTGGCGGGTATCTTTGATTGCGATTATATGTAATCGCCAAAGTAGATTTTTTTTCGATTCTTATAATATGTACGGCGGAGTATCATGAACGTCGAATCCGGTTAAATTGAGCAGCAATATGATGAAGGCTTTAAGCCGTCTAGTAGCAGGAGCTTGATCTACACCTAAAAGTAGGAACAAATAAAATATTTCACGACACGATTTGATGAAAAAAGCTGACTTTTCAATTCACCTTGTCCACCACTTGTTAGAAGAAAACTGATTTTATGACGTTCGTCGTATGCATGCACAGTGTTATTTGTGTGTCTTGTTTCATGGGTTGCTATGCTACAGAAAATACTAGAAATACTACGACGATACTGCCCATAACCGCATAACAGTAACATTCGACATAAGTAGGCAGTGGAGAAAATTGAGCCCAAAGTTGCAACTTTCTCTAGTATGGGAATGAACGAAAATCTCAAAAAAAAAATCTTATAATTTTAAAATTATGAATTTCGCAATAAAATCTTCTACAGCACTTCTTGTATGCCAGACTAATGGCCAGAAAATAAATCAGTCCCAAATATGAATGATGACACACTTTACAGCCAGTCTATTTCCGCAGTGTGACTGTTATGCGGTTACATTTGTCAATGAGACAAAATGACTTGGTATTTTTTCATAGATTCTAGAACAAACATTTAAATTTTATTTAGTTACTCGAAAGTACGTGTGATTTGATGATGATCTCCGATATTAACTCAATAGTAGCAAAATATGCAAATGTTACAAATATGCAGTTATGGGCAGGCATACTTCAGGTATACTTTTCGGAAAGTTTATAGCTGCAGGCCCCTTGTGCCGACTCTTACAGCGATTAAGTGGCCACTGTGAGAACATCCTGGTAACGTTGTTGTCGTGGCGTTGGTTTACTGGGATGGTTCCGAGCCCGCGGTTCGAAAGGGGTTCTCGGCAAGGTCGGTGCATGTGAAGGCCCCAGCTCAGCATGCTATCTTGGTGGACTCCATAAAGCGACTCATCGATGTTCGTTGCTGCAGGCTACTCAGCAAACCATGAGGGTGCGATATGCACTAGCTCTTCTCTGAAGCAATGCCTTCTTTGTAGTTCCGGAGAGACGAAGGGTTTGGCGACCATGAGAATGTTGTTTAGGGGTTAGAGTACATAACATAAGTGGAACTACATAGTCAGAGGGAAGGCAAAAGTTGTATCCTTTTCCAGCACGCGAAACTGTTGTATCTTGCAAAAGAGGCGTCGAACTGTCATTTATTTTGGTAAACAAAAAAAAAATATCTGATCCCACCAGTATTCCATTTTTGGCAAAGAATACAGGAACGAAGACTGGCATCAGATACATGCACAAAACGAACTGCTGGGAATCCACTTATTCATTTTGTCATAAATTCATTAAAATCTTCTAAATAGCACATCCCCGTTTCACATATCGATCTCCCTTTATATTTAAGGCTAGAAAACGTATTTTCGACTTGAGTTTACAAAGTTTCATCACAATTTATGTCTCAATATTTAAGATCTCCACGGTTTGCCGGTCTATGAGATCTTTGTTTTACTTCACAGCATTGAAAAATTGTATAAATGCTAAAAAATTAAATGGCAATAGTGTTATAACGCATTTGACATTTCGGCGCCCTGCATACCAGCGTATGAAATCGGAAAAGCATCAACTTTTAGAGCCAGAGTTCCACTTATGTTATGTGGTTAGAGGAAAGAGTAGTACTGGCTTCTACTTTTGTTGTAGAAGATGGTCTTTTTGCCGGGGCCCGTAGCGTAGTGGCTACAAGTTCACTTGATAAGTGGATGATCATGGGTTCGATCCCAGCACCGGTACTTGCCATCTTTCGTCAGTTGCTCTTCCCCCAGAGCAGCTGAAACCTGACCCTCTTCTGAGCATATGCTCTAACGGACCCGGAAACTTGGATATTGGCTAACGGCAACTCGTAATGGACCCCCAATCGGGGGTAGAAAGTGACAGCAGCGCAACGGCAACCAGTACAATATAGCAGAATTAGAATAGATTACATTAGGCACTGTACAAAGTGTAAGTGCAGCCGCCAATTGGAATCGCTCACGCAGTACCCTAGCAGACAAAACATCTGTAAATTAGGGTAAGTGGTTGAAGAATATGATGGTCTTTAACCCCACATTATCTGGACTTCCCAGATCAGCTGTCTGTTGAGTAGATTATCATAATTTAAAAGAAAAAAAAATAGATGCAAAAGGTTCAATCCTTGGCCCGTAGTTATAAAATGTCATGAACGACGAGGTGTTGTGGTTGAAGTTCCCTGTGGACGTGGCCAAAGAGCCGATGAAGCAGCGTTCCAGATTAAACCATTTCTACACATCCTCTGACAAGATTGTCCGAAGTCATGACTCTACCATGCGGCAAGCACGATCCACCCTAGACCTTCAGTTGATCGGAGATGATATTAAACTGAAGGTCTAGGGTGGATCGTGCTTGCCGCATGGTAGAGTCATGACTTCGGACAATCTTGTCATAGGATGTGTAGAAATGGTTTAATCTGGAACGCTGCTTCATCGGCTATCGCCCAAATAGTCTAGGAGCAAGTTGTACAGTCGTGTCGAAGGAAATAAGGCATGAGGCTGCACTAAACCTCTCAAGTGTTTGATGTGTTCCGGAAAATCTGGAAACAGCATAAATTCGACGGGAGGCATAAAATTCCCGGCATTCAAAGGAGCCTTAACTGGTAATTCAGAAAGCCGGTGACGAAGCTGAATCTGAACCACTTAATGCAGCCCAGTGTAGTAATACGTTTTTTGCATTATCTGTCGAACTGATTCGGGTGAATGTTAGACCTACTTACAAGCGGAGGGTAATTTATTACGTGGCCAAGATGCAATAAGGATGTTATTTGTACACCCATTTTTAGAAGTTAAAGCATCTGCAATGCTCATCACTTTAAAATGTGATTCCAATATCCTAATCAGTTCATTTTTCTTCACTTGCCCCTACAGGAAATGGGAGATGTGATCAGCGATTGCGCGACTGCAGCGGACGACGACGACGACGACGACGGTGTGATGAGAGATGGCAGCAGCACTTCCTTAAATGACCATCGCCCAGACAGTAGTGGCTGGATGGCAGACAGTGTTCTTCGGCTATCCCAAGAATGGGGAGACTGCAGACTGGACTGACTACTGGCTGCTTGGCGGCTGGATGGATAACTGACTGACTGCCTCAGTGAGTGACGGACGAATGTTGCTGCAGCTGCTGTTGTTGCAATGGTGCCAAGACATAAGGGTATGTGAAATAAGCCACGATTAATTGTTACCAATCTTTTTTGATAACTTTATATTTTCATATTATTTTTCGTAATTTACTGAAGCTGCTCTTAGAAGATGTTTTTAATATTCTGAATTATGCTTGAACCACAGATAACAGATGTTTATGCTAGTACAAATTTTTCGCAGAATCCTGTGTAAATGTTCAAAATGATATACGTTGGCTCACTACCGCCATCTACTCAACTGATTGCGACATTACATCTAAACTGAATGCAAGAATAGTTCAAAGTTCCAGTTTCATTCAAGATCGAATACAATCTTGAATGTAAAATTGCGTAGTGCATGCAATCTTGAAAGCGATCACTGACTATCGATCACTGCGCCATCTCTAAATGATTGCCACATGAGTTTCAGCTGCTCGTTACATACAAAATGGCTGTTGAGCATTTTTACACACATTGCCAATATAAGCATAAACGTCTGTTATCTGTGCTTGAACTTTTTTGTGTTTTAGTAATGTTTTTAATGTTTTTTTTGTTAACCCTTGAGCAGTCGCGTCTTAGACTACCTGCAGCGACGCCACGCTTACGTTGTGTACCCCGAGCGTGCATTTTTTATGGTGCGTGTACTCAGTACACGACGCGATCGCTCCCGGGTTAATACCTAGTGTAGCACTCAAGTGCTCGACGTTGTAAGTAATTTTGTATTATAGGTACTTAAATGAAGTATGTGATTATAGAACTCAGCCACGAGTATAAGGATAACGAATTAATTTAATGTCTATGAGTTGAAGAGATTCTCACCAGTTTTTTTTTTTCTCACATCGAGTTTAGCAGCCACCGTAGGAATTTTTGTCGAATTTCACATGCGTTCAAATTTCATTCATTCCACAGCAGATTCGCTCCTTTTCAGGTCCCATATAACAGTAACTTCCAATCTTTTTCCTCATACCCATTCTCCAGTGTGTCTGTGGAAAACATTCAACCAGAATCACAATGCCAAACTTGCTACATAACTGCTCTTCCGAGAGCGCCTTCTGACGCGAAACGTGAATGAAGCCATCCAGTACTGGCCAGGGTACTACTGGTGATACCACTTATCGGATTCCTTCGACTTTCATCCAGTACAGTCCCCGCTACGTGATGTCTGTCACTCATAATCGCAGTAATGATGTGATTTATTGCATCTTTGGAATTTGTTGAGCTGCCTGCACATCCAACACGGTCGGCCGTACAATTTACTCCCCGGGGACACACCGTTCGAGTAAACGAAATTTTACCTCACCGTCAACACTGCGCTGGCTGCTGCCTGACTGTTACAAGCCGGTGCGGCGGCGTCCCCATAAATCATCGGTAATCATTTGCTACAAATTGTAAATTACATACATTGGCTTCGTCTCCACGGCCAAATTGACATAAATTAGTCATTTGTTATGTTGTCCCCGGGTTTTCTTTCTATGGCCTAACGAACGGCGCTCGGTGGTGGGTGTTGAAATCGACCCAATATCCTAATTATCGCCTTCTATTTCCGGGGATCTCAATTACCACCCGCTCACAATTGGCACAGCAATGGTCGGTTGGCTGCGAAACAAGAGGGATGCTAGTAATGTGTGATTTTACGTTGCTCTAGTTTGGTCATTGATTGGGGTGAAGAAATGGAAGAACACACATGTTGGAATAGGTTGGAATAGCCGTGTGTGGCGGAGGGAGTAGAATAGTTAAACAAGTTACGGCTGGGCAAACGAGGGCTTACACTCAGTGAAGGTGAGCTAAAAATCTTTGAGAGTTGAAAAGAAGCAAACTTTAAGTAAATTCACAGTAAAACACTTATCTTTTATCACTTGTCTACTGCAATTAATTAATTGTTATTCCTAAAAGAATCCATCAATCATTTAGGCAGAATACAGAAGGAGTAAATTACTACACATTTGAGAGGGTGAGAAGCAAAGTGGGTATGTATAAGTGTCAATACCCCATTTTTGAGTAAATGAGGTTCAAAGTTTTTCACATTTTTTTTATCCCATACAAAATGTATGGAGGTCGCAAAAACGACATATTTTTCAAATATCTCAGAAACCAGTGAAGATATTGCAATTTTGAGCACAAATTTGGCTCAAGTGGGTTCTAGAATCACCGATTTAGTATAGAAAAAATAAGTTTGAAAATTAATTTTGAAATGTTTTTTGAAAGTTTGTTCTAGCAAAAATTTTACTTGAACCCTTTGCGTCACCCCTAAATATCAACCGAAATCGCTAATTTTTGTACGGTTCACTTATTTCGACTAGTAGATCACTTTCCATCCCACATGGGAAATCATGTATCGGAGAGATTTTTTGAAATTAGCCCCACCCTACTGTGACGCCGACAAGAGGTTTTCACCACATTTGTGACCATATTTTTGGAAATCTATTTTCGTCGAACGCAAGAATGACACATAGGGGAATTTACGTATTTTCGGCAGTTTTGTTCTTTTCGTCATGGGGGGGGGGGGGTGGTTTCGAAACCTGTTAAGCTCAAAGTAGGCCTGAAATCCTTCCCAACCAAGCCGAGTTAAATGCCCTGTTCGCCCATGGCAATACTAATGAACGGCACTGTAATTGTACATAAATATGTTGTATAGCTTGCATACAAGTTGTTGTTCAAGTTGTATGTGCAAGCTGAAGTGATACGTCACATTGTATGTTGTATGTAGATTATTATTGTCATTATATCCATTCTTTGTTGACGTCTGGACGAAACTAAAAGTGTAAGTTAATTTATATGTTATTTTATGTCTAATTTAATGAAAATAAATTGTAGTTTCGAGCGTCTGTTGAAAAACAATGCTGTGAAACTGGTTTCTGTTTCAGCGTCCGAAAATCATCTGCGGCGGGATGAATTCCCGTCGCAACATGCCCAAATTTCAGGCAATTTGGCCCACAAAAACCTCCCATGACGAAGAGAACAAACCTGCCGATAATACCCTTCGTCACCCTATTACAGTTCCAGTACCCGGATCGACGTTTTAAAGTATGACATACTTGCACGAATGATTAACCCGGGAGCGATCGCGTCGTGTACTGAGTACACGCACCATGGAAAAAGCACGCTTGTGATCTACAGCGTGCGTGTGGTGCCGCTTATGGTGGCCGAAGACGCGACTGCTTGAGGGTTAATCTCCAAGAACGTAATTTCGATATCCTAACAAACAAGATATGTTCACTTCCTTCCGGAGGCGTTTCTCCACGAGTATCATCTTTACATATTCCTATAAATATTTCGTCTAGGATACTTTTAGGAAATCTCCAGGAATTTTTCTAAGCAATCACTTGTAACTTCTCCAGAATATTGGATTCCCCAAGAAGTTCCTCCATAATTCTTCTAGATTATCTCGTCCCATGCCGATTGTTTATCTTTCGGAATTCCATAAGATTTTTTATAGAAAAGAGGTTCTACCCCTTATGATTTCTTCATAAATTTCTCCTCGGATCAACCTAGATGTCTCTTTTTAAATTTCTCCTGGAATTTCTTTGAGGATCCCTTCAAATATTTTACCATGAATTGGAATTTATTAACCTTCCTTACGCATTATGTTGTGAACAGCTCACTGAAGTAGTGTACGGTTTGGGTCTAGAATGGCCCTAATGCACAAGATGGGCTAAGAAAATCATTCTGGGATTTAACCTAGACATCCTGTTGAAATTCACCTAAGTGTTGCTCTGGAGATTCACCAGAATTTTACTTTTGAAATACAGGTCGGATTCGATCATCCGGAGTCGTGTTTTGGCGCTTCCCAAAAACATATCTTGCAAACGGTATGCTGAAAGAAGCTGAAATATTGACTGATTACTTATCAATGTTGCATTAACAAAATGTCCATATTCCAGCTTTTTAGAGCATTCCGTTCCCCAGATATGTGTTTGAAAAACATCAGATCCCGGCTCCGGATAATCGAGTCCGACCTGTATAGGAGTTTCTCCATTTCTTTAGAATTTCCGAAGGGAATTCTTTCATTATCACTTTCTGAAATCCCTCCAAAATTTTTTTCTGGTATTTCTCCAAAGCTTCTTTTTTGGAGTTCCTCCAGAATTTCTTTCTGGGATTCGTTCAACACTTTATCTAGAATTTCATCAGAAGTTCTTCCTTTGATTCTTCGAAAAGTTTCTTATAATATTTTGACCTGGAATGTCCTCCATCTTAAAATTTCTTTAAAGGATTCCTACATGACTTTGTTTTGTTGTTTATGCGTAGTAGAAACACCTCCACCTACTGGGTCTTTTATTAGGAATACTTCCCAGCAGTGGCGTAGCCAGAAATTGTCTCTGGGAGGGGTTTTCAGCGGTCAATGATACCGTTTTTAATTTTTCACTTACATTTTGTAGACAGTATTGAGCAATTGTATTTGTAGTTTGAAAATAGCGGCGCAGCCGAAAAATTCAGCAGTGGGGGGGAGTTAACCCTTAGGGCCCATATAGCCGAGGCGGTAAACGCACGGGTATTCAGCATGACCATGCTGAGGGTGACGGGTTCGATTCCCGGTCGGTCCAGGATCTTTTCGTAAAGGAAATTTCCTTGACTTCCTTGGGCATAGAGTATCTTCGTGCCTGCCACACGATTTACGCATGCAAAATGGTCATTGGCAGAGGAAGCTCTCAGTTAATAACTGTGGAAGTGCTCATAGAACACTAAGCTGAGAAGCAGGCTTTGTCCCAATGAGGACGTTACGCCAAGAAGAGAGAGAGAGAGAGAGAGAGAGAGAGAGAGAGAGAGAGAGGGGAGTTAAACCTTACACCGCCCCCCGTGGCTATGCCAGTGCTTCCCAGAGATTTTCCAAGAGGATTCCATCTTTCATCTTTGTTATTTCCCCATGACTGCTAGATGAATCAGCCTTGGGATGAAAATCTCGTAAATAAAACTAATATAATAATAATAATTCTCCCCGATTTCTTACTGCGTTTACTGGGAATCTCCCAGAAGTTTAGTTACACTCCCGATCAAAAGTTTGGGGTCACCCCCTTAAAAAACATGTCATTTTTTTAGGCTCATATCTTCGCCAATTTGCGTCTGATCTCAAAACCCTAGGTCTCATTCAAAAGATAATAAGTCAAAGAAACTTTGAACATGATTTAAAAGGAACTTTTTCAACAAAAAATTGTATGTAAACTTATCCCAAAGTTGCCAAATTTTCTAAAAAGTGAATATAAACTTACGGTAGTGTCGCTGGAAATTGGGTCGATCAAATTTTAAGATGAAAGCGGTAATATAACCCATTTTCTATTTGCTTTCAACTGCTTTTTACAGAACTTAGCTAAATAATCTAGAAAAAAAAAGTTATTAGGTAAATTAATCCTTGATGTCATCGACCAAAAGTTTGGGGTCACCCCTCAAAATGATGTATCGGCCAAAAGTTTGGGGTCACTATCGTAAAACATGGAAAAGTGATTTGTTGATATCTTGGCATCTTTCATTCAATTTTAATTCTTCCTGGCTTATTTGAAACATAATGAATGATACTTACTGCATTGACATTGAACCGCACATATTTGTTGAAATTTACATACTATAACTTAACGTAAAGTTGCCTCATTTTTTGAAATGTGGTGAAATGTGTTAACTTTACATAACATTTTTATATACAAAAAACGTTAAAAACGTTAAGTTAAAGACATCAAACGTAAATTTAGTTAATTATCTTTGATATGAGCCAAAAAGAATTAAAATTGAACTATAGATGACGAAGATATCATCAAATCACTTTTCCATGTTTTACGAAAGTGACCCCAAACTTTTGGCTGACACATCATATTGAGGGGTGACCCCAAAATTTTGGTTGATGACATGAAGAGTTAATTTACTTAATATCTTTTTTTTCTAGATTTTTTAGCTAAGTTCTGTAAAAAGTAGCTGAAAGCTAATAGAAAATGGGTTATATTACCACTCTCATCTTAAAATTTGATCGAACCAATTTCCAGCGACACTGCCGTAAGTTTATTTTCATTTTTTAGAAAATTTGGCAACTTTTGATTAAGTTTACATACAATTTTTTTTTTAAGTTTTTTTGAAATCATGTTTAAAATTTCTTTGATTTATTATCTTTTGAATGAAACCTAGGGTTTTGAAATCGGACACAAATTGGCGGAGATATGGGCTTAAAAAAATTACATGTTTTTGAGGGGGTGACCTCAAACTTTTGATCGGGAGTGTATCTTCCAGGAATCCTTACTCAAATTCTCCAGAAGTTTCTTCAGGGAGTCTTCCTGATGTTCTGTATAGAAATCTCGGGGAGTTATTCCTGGAAATCCTCCAGAAGTTCCTTGTGGGAATCTTTGAGAAATTCCTTCTAGTAATCCTGTATAAGTTCTTTCAAGAAATCATCCAATTGTTCCTCGAAGGATACTTTCCAAACTAATGGGATTTGTATAGATTTTTTTTTGGGGAATCCTTTGTTTCTTCTGGGAACCCTTCAGGAGTTGCTGTAGAAATCCCCAGATTGTATTCCAAGATCCTAGACTCCTCTTTCCTAGAGAAACTTATTTCTGAAAGACGAATTCACCTAAAGGAACTTCTGAATTATTTCCTGGCGATTTCTCAGAAGAAATCCATTAAGAATTCTGGAGCAATACAAGGTAGAATCTCTAGTAGGAATTACTAAAGAAAACCAAGGGAGAGATTTCCGGTAGAAATTTAAGCCCCATCGGAAAGCAATAGCAACCAGGAGAGAAGAATTCAGCAAATAGCGTAATTTCAAGAAAATAGTGTAAAAATCGCGTGAAATTTATTTCGCTTAAAAAGGTATTTTTAAAAAAAATGTGTAAAAATTCAGGCAGTGACAGGCAAAAAAGCCTTAAACTGTTAAATTACACGAATAACACTTGAAGAGGCAGGCCAAGTTCCGGTTGGAACGTAGAATCGCAAAGTTAAAGAAGAAGAAAGGAGCAGAAGGATTTTCAGAAGGAATTTCTGGGAGGAATACCCAGATAGACATCCCGGAGCAATCCCCGGAAGGGACACTAATTAAGGTACCTTAACACAATAAGGTAATGAAAAAAAAATGTTCAATTATCCAGTGTGATTTTTTCCTATTGCCGGATAGTCGAGTCCGTCCTTTGATGTTTTTATATGCACATCCCATCTATGTATTATTGACCTATAAAGATTAGCTACTTATGTTTCACTGTTACCTCCTGCTACCTCCTGTCAGATTTTTATTAATTAAATTGGCTCGAATTAATTTTTCTAATGGACTATAGGTTTAATTTTTCTCATGTTCAAATATGAAGTAAAATTATGCGTGTTACCAAAAAAAAGTTGAATTTTTATTCTATTTTGTTCAAATTATACCATTTTTCAATTTTGTTACATTGTTTTGCGTTTTTTTCTCTCTCGGTAATCAGTAGTAACTCGTGAAAATTAGAGATGGGTACACACCAGAGAATCCCAAAGTGAGCAGAAATCGCGGGTCTACGGGGGGCGAAAATACTGCAAAAGTGGCGATTTTATCAGTAGTTTCAAGAAACATGTCCAGATGATTATTCATTCATGAAGATTACATTACCTAATATTTATTCCAAGGATTTTTTTTCGGGATTAAAACAAATGCTTGTTCAAAATATCTCAGAAATCTTCATAATTATACAGTATTTCAAAGTTGGTACATGTATGGTAATATTTTTAGTAAGTGCTTCTGGAGACTGACAACATTTTGGAATTCGAAAATCAAAAAATCTATTGAGATTTTTTTAATCGATTTGATTTTAGAGTATTTTAATGAGTATTTTAAATTTATTTTTACTGAAATTGTAAAAGATGGAGATTTTTTTTCAGACTTCATAAGAAAATCTTGTTTATATTCATAGGCGGATTTTTTTTCAGATCAAATTGATGATACATACACACTTAGTTTTCTTTGCCGAATGTCAGCAAAATAATTGCCGAGTTTTGCACAGCCGAGTGCTCAGCAATCATCTCGGCAAAAATTCAAGTTCCTGGGGAGTTCGGCAATTTGCCATCCGACTAAATGTCAAATAATGCTGACAATCTCGGCAACGAAATTACTGACTTCTCGGCAAAAACTGTACAATAACAAACCGTAAATTGCCGATCAATCAGCAAATGAAACACAATTTAATTTACCGAGTAATCAGCAACTTAAGAAACTTTTCGAGGATTTTCTTCAACTTTGTTTATTTTAAACAACGATTTAGGAAATATTCATTTTATTTGTGATTTTCAACAATACTCATAGTTCGGTCACAGCAAGCTGTTTTTCCAGTAATGCGCAAAGCTACAAGGCACGACAAGTTGAACATCCGAAGAAACACTTGTCGGACGACGAACATCACAATGTTTAACACGCTGAATTCCGCACATAACAAGGCACCAGTCTGAAAGTGCGAAATACATAAAGAAAACTACCAAAAAATGAAAATCGAAAACAATACTTATACGGAGCTGGAGTTTTACGACTATGATCCTTGGATTCCAACGCGCAGTCCATTACGGCACCGTAACTGTTTTCCGTCATTCAAAGCTGGCTGAATAACACATGAAATAACCAAAAACTCTGCAGCAAAAAACGAACACTTTTCAGTAAACCTCTTAAAATAAACATGGCGCTTGAGGGGGCGCGTTCGCGATTTCGAGTGACAGCTGGCAATGCTGATTCTCGGTAATATGTAATATGTTTGACGAAATTCGGCATGCTGAGCAACTTTTACGGATTCTCAGTAATTATTTTTACGGAATCTTGGCACTCAATGTTTTGGTTACTGGAATATCAGTAATTTTCTGATTTGCCGTTCATACTCGGCATTTATTTTTGCCGAGCTCGACAATTAGTGTTAAGTGTGTAGTATTGAATAGAATACTCCATTTTTAGTAAAATTCAACATCCTAAAAAAGAAAAAAAAACATAAATATGGCACTGCGCCACTGTATTCAATAAGCTTTGTTTCTTTTATTTAATTCATATTTTTCCCAAAAATTGTCATGGAGCCCCAGATGTTTTGAAATTTTTTAAATAGGGTCGCCACCTCAAAAAGGTTGGGAGGGAACCCCTGAGATAGACAATTAATTCAAAAATCCTCCAGAGATTCTTTCAGAAATTCCTCCACGAAGGCAATCTAAAACTTCCTCCAGAATTTCTTCAGAAATATCAGCAAAGACTCCAGCAGTAAATTAAAAAGGATTTCTTCATGAATGACAGCAATTTTTTCTTAGATTTTTTCCATTCATTAACTCGGACGTAACGGTTACGCAGTCTCCATGAATCAAAACGAGTTGCTATCTAGCCTGATGATTTGACACATTGGATGGTGTCTTCTTCTAAAGCAGTTATTTTCAAACCCATTACCCTCCTGAAGCTGCAAGCTTTCTATCTGCAAATGTGGTCTACTTACTTATTTTCAGTTCTGAGCACCCACGGTGGTGCAGATGGCTGAATTGGAAGATTTCCATCCTGGGCGATTTCGATCCATCGCCTTGATCTCTGACCAGGTCAAATTTCTGTCGACTTGCTTGATTTCGTTGTTGAGTGGCTGTGCCGCCATGAGCCTCTGGGTCTGCCTCTACTGCGATGTCCTGCTGTCTAATGCTTGTTTTCAGATTCCTGCGTAGAGTGTGGCCGACCCACCTCCACTTTCGCTCCCGAATTTCTGTCCCAATCGACTTTTGATGACATCGACGATAGAGCTCCACGTTGAAGATCCAATTATTCTTATTCTTATTCTTATTATTGTTATTATTCATCGAACACGAAAGTCTACATGAATGAACTTAAAAACTAACAAATACATCACAAACTTGAACTCAAACGATTACGGAAAACATCAATATTAACATTAAAATCAAACAAATCAAACACGCAATTAAAAACAGCACATATTCGTCTAATTGGCTCTTGTTGAGCATAGTCAGTGCGTTGGAAATCTAATCTTAAAAACGTTCGCGTCCTTAAAGGTCTAGGAATGACATTCAAATTAAATTTTGACAAAATATAAGGTGCATCAATACTTCCTGTTAAAATCTTTCCTGCAAAAACAGCCATTGCCACTTTTCTTCGTTTCTCGAGGGTATCAAGTTCTAGCAATTGACAGCGATCTTCGTACGGAGGAAGCTCATACGGGTTATTCCAGGGCAGGAACCGTAGCGCGTAACGGATGAATTTGGACTGCACCGACTCGATTCGCTTTATCCAGACGTCATGGTAGGGGCTCCAAACCACTACTGCAGTTTCCAGAATTGATCGTACCAAGGAGCAGTAAAGGGATCGCAGACAATGAGGATCGGTGAATTCCTTGGATATCCGAAAGATGAACCCAAGGTTCTTGTTGGCATTCGCAATAACGAACGAATAATGTTCCCTAAATGTGAGCTGTGTGTCGAGAATTACTCCTAGGTCTTTGAAGCTAGAAACTCTTTCAATCGCACCACCTTCAATTGAGTAGGGCCACATTAGTGGATTTTTTGACCGGGAAAATGATATCACGGCACATTTTCCGACGCTTATAGACATGCAGTTGTCCTTGCACCAGTTGGAAAACATGTCGACAATCTTCTGTAGCTGCCTGCAGTCATCAATTGACTTCACGATGAGGAAAATTTTTAGATCATCTGCATACACTAATCGACATCCAGCAGGTATAATAAGGCAAATATCGTTGAAATACAGCGAGAACAGCAGAGGTCCTAGGTTACTTCCTTGTGGGACGCCGGAAGGGTTGATGAACGCAGCGGACTGGCAATTACCCAGCTTCACACATAACTGACGGTCTACGAGATACGACTCCAGCCACTTTACAAAACTAGGTGAAGATCCCAAGCGAAGCATTTTCTGTAGCAGGAGCTGATGATTAACTCGATCGAATGCGGCCTTCAGGTCAGTATAAATCGTATCAATTTGAGCGCCCTCCTTCATATTGGTGATGCAAAATGAGGTGAATTGTACCAGGTTCGTAGAAATAGACCTTCCCGGATAAAACCCATGCTGGTCCACTGATATATACGATTTAGATGCACGTAGAAGCTCCTGACTAACAAGTGTCTCCAATAATTTAGAGCCAGCGCATAGTGAAGTTATTCCACGATAGTTCTTCACATCTCTTTTTTCTCCTTTCTTGTATACGGGGAACAAAACGGAGTTTTTCCATCGATCCGGAAACGTGGATTGCCGGATTGAACTGTTGCAGATGAAGCGTAGGGGTTCACATAGAGCATTTGCGCATTTCTTCAATACAAGTGTCGGAATCCTATCAGGCCCAACCGCTGAAGAGGCCTTTATTTTGCGTAGAGCTGTGAGGATGTCTGTTTCAGTGTAGTCACCGACGTGAAAATTAAGCACATTTTCCGGAACAGAACTAACAGCATTGCTGAGCTGTTCAACACTTATTGGTTGATCGTCGAACACACTCGAGAAGTGTTTTGCAAATAAATTGCAGATCTCATCAAGGGAATCCGAAGCATCATTTCCGTAGTACATAGAAGTTGGTAGCCCACGTTCTTTGCGCTTTTCGTTTACGAATGACCAGAACCCTTTAGGATTACGTTTAAGATCTGTTTGCTTACGGCGTACATACCTTCTGTATAGTGTACGATTGTAACGCTTGTACCTAGAGCTAGCAATGATAAAAGACCCTCGCGTATATGGGTTTCTGTGCCTAGAATACTTTCTCAACGCCGCAGCTCTTTCACGCTTCAACTTTCTGAGAATTCCATTTGACCATATTGGTTTTTGAGGTGGTCGACGCGGTGGAACAACATCTCGAAACCTTCCACTCAGTGTGCTGGTAAAAATGTCCAGTGCCATATTAACATTTTCTGCTTCATATACAGGACTCCAATCAACTGCAGAGAGTGCTTGATTAAGAGCGGCGAAATCAGTTCGTTTGAAATCAAACGACGTATCTTCAGCAATATCCCTGAAGCGAGTGAGAGGTGAACTCTGGAAAGCAACCACAAAGGGTGGATGGTGCAGGTCTACACGTGTTAACGGTTGAGCTGGTTCACATACAGTACATTTCAGCACTATGTCATGACTCACGAATAGTAGATCAAGAGTTCTATTGAAGCCATTTTTGTTTGGATTGATCTGTGTCATGTTGAGCATCGAAAAACCATCCAGAAAGATAGCGCTGGTCCTAGAAACAGTCGAAAGCTGTGGGTCCACGGTCAACCCATGTGCAGAAGAGGGAAACCATGTTAGCTTCGGTTGATTGAAGTCACCAAACAGCATGTGCGCATCTAGTAGTTCCGATGAGCTGACGATTGTCTCGATTGAGTTAATGAAACCTCCAATAGTACTGGAATCAGATGCCACATCAGGCGGTATATATACGACCCCGACATACGTTTTACTTCCAGTCACTTCAATGCTGATCCATAAGTGTTCAATGCCTTCAATGTGAGCGATATCGATTTGTTTGGAAGCAAGCTTGTTGGTAACAGCGATCAGGACACCACCACCTCTCGACTTACCACTGCGTGACGGGTCACGGTCGTGGCGGTAAACGGTGTACAGTTGTCCAAACAACTGTGGCGAATGAATTTCCGGATTTAACCACGTTTCCGTCAGTACGACAACGTCATACTCAGCGTCTAGTAAAGCCAAATAAAAGTCTTCAATATTCGTTCGCAGTCCTCTGACATTCTGATAATAGAAGCTTATAGAATGCTCAGATGAAGATAGCGGCGCATCAGAACCCGCTACAGGGGGGACGGTTGACGCACCGGCTAGACTGGTGTCCACTCCATCGGTACAAACGTGTAGATTTGTTCCCTGAAAGCCAATGATTTCTGCTAAGCTGTGTGTAGTATCCTGCCATGCTTCGGCGTGACATATACTATGCATAGATTTACCTGCCCGAGCAGTACGTCGCTCATCGTGGTTGTTTGCTAGGTGTAGCTCAACTGGAAGCTGGTGGCCAGCCGAATGGTCCTGAAATCGGTCGTCATCATTTGAATGGGGTGCAGCATCATAGGTAGCTTCGGCAAGACATATACTGCCAGCAAATTTACCTGGACAAACGGCGTGTTGCTCCTGTGAGTTGATGTAATGGCTACGTTGTTGATCATCTGTTGGTGTATGCTCAGAGGTCTTCAAA
The DNA here is from genome assembly GCF_035046485.1 of Aedes albopictus. Lineage (NCBI taxonomy): Eukaryota > Metazoa > Arthropoda > Insecta > Diptera > Culicidae > Aedes > Aedes albopictus. The sequence goes on from NC_085137.1 coordinate 295,955,245, forward strand.
CTCGAGGAACTCTGCAATCGGTGAACATCATTTGATTTTGGTGCAGCATCTATATTAACTTCGGCAAGACATATACTGCCAGCAAAATTACCTGAACAAACGGTGTGTTGCTCCTGTAGTTTCAAGATGCCTCCAGTTAATTGCTATGTCGAGTAATCAATACGCTGTTTAGCAATCTTTTCACGTTTCCGGTAAATGGGACAATCCGTTCCCCACGCTGAATGGTTGACATCGACAATTTCATCATATGGTGATTTTCGATCCTTGTTAAGTCGTTCACAGTTAACACATTTTACGAAGTCAGCTTCACATTCGTCAGCATTATGATCACCAGAGCATTTAGGGCAACATGCATTGCTACTGCATGAGGACGCCTTGTGAGGCCACAATGCACGAATTATATACCGCATGCATCTATTGATGGAGACCTGCAGGCGTTGCGTGTTCTTCACTGATACTCACCGTCCAGGTTTCACTGGCGTATAGCAGCACAGGTTTTACGTACGAGTTAAAGATTCGGGTTTTGGTGCGTCGACTGATCTGGATGTTTTTCCATACATTTCTTAAACTCGCAAATGCAGCCCCCGTCTTCTTGATCCGTGCACTTATGTCGATCTTGGTGCCGCCAATGGCCGCCATTTGGCTACCAAGGTATTGAAAGCTTTCAACATTCTCCACTGATTGCCCAGCTAGCTAATGCTGGAAGGGTTGACCGTGTTTACATCCAACGATTTGGTCTTGTTGACGTTGATGGTAAGACCTGCCGCTGAGGAGCGATTCAAGACAAGGCAAGATCATCGAGCTTGCTCTGCATATCAGAGCGCCGTTTAGCTAGGAGAGCAACGTCATCAACCACTACGAAGTCAGGTCACCCTTTTTGGGTATCTTTACCAAGACGCTTTGCATCCAGTCGGCCGGAAATGCCGCGGTTTCCCATATGTTGCAGAACAATTGAAGCAGTAGTTGTGCGGATACTACGGGGTCAGATTTGAGCATCTCAGCTGATATGCGAACTTCCCCTGGGGCTTCTTTGATTTCATGCTACGGATGGCTGTTTCTATCTCCTGCACTGATGGAGTTTCGGTGTTGACACGGGTAATGCGTCGAACCCTAGGCGGATCATCCTGAGGTGTTGATAGCGAGGCTGTCACTTGAAAAAGGTTTCCAAAGTGCTCTACCCAGCGTTTCAACTGCTCAACCAGGTCAGTCAGTAACTGTCCAGACGTGTACAAACTATACAAAACTATAGTACTGTTTTTATTTCATTCGGGAATTTTCTATTACAAAAACTTCTTGATCCGCATGGAAGTCGAAGTCATTATTATGATCAATGGACCCTACTACCTAAACTTATTTGATTAAAAGAAATGTGTGAGAAAATAACAATTGTTAAAATTCACAAATAAAACGAGATGAAAAAAAATATTAAAAAAAGTATGCAAAAATTCACACTCATTCTAAACTTTGTGTGACACATACACATTGTAGATAGAAACTGTTTCCCATAATATCATCGTTCATCTAACCCACGCCATGGCAGTGCAGCCGAATCCCAAAACGATAAACTATTACCCAACCTTCCGTGAAAAAAAATCCTTCAGATCCTCATATATTGTAACTTTCTTTCTTACGAGGGCTTGATGGTATGTATTTGAAGTTAATCACACGATACGGTATCCCCGGGGCGGTGTTATTATGTCACGCAATATATTTCGTAATATGGCTAATATGCGAATTCATCTGTCTTGCTGGATTTAACTAACTTACGTCAGGCTTCTTTCTTTTTGCACCCTTCGCCATCCCAAATCCGAGAAGAACCTTGTTGTACGTTATTTGTTTTCGTTTCCCTTGCAGGCGTATCGAAATAATGTTCGTAAAGTAGACACGTCCGCATCGGAGAACCTTCGAGCCAAACTCAGTGCCAAGAATGGGTCGAAGAAATGTGACTTTTTGCAGTAATATTGCTGGAGAGAATTGCGTGAGTTGTGCTGTACAGGCTTCCGGGCTAAATTAGATTATTGGTAATTGAAACCTCTGAATGGGATCAGCATGATTCGACCAGTAGTGTTGCCTATCGCAAATGATTCCAGTGTTCAATTCATGTGCGGTTTTCAATGGTAACAGCTGGTGATTAGATTACATTGTGCCATCAAAGGCAATGATTGAATCAATCATATTTGTATGATACGACATGAGCGTCGTAGCAGGACGTCAGGGTTCGTCAGAATTCCTAGGGAAATATTTCACTTTCACTAGCCGTTCCTTTTTCCCGCTGCCCAAGTTTCAATGTCACTAGAATAAAACCCGTCAGGCTCGGGTCAACGCCTTCCACAGAAGCACATTTTGTAGTCATCGTTTAAAAGTATTCATCCCGTACGACCGGCGACGGATTGCTCCCAAACCGCGCGTTTGCAGCTAACCCACGTGCAGCTAGACGTCCCCGTGCACAACATCAGGTTCCGGCAATCCTTCTCCCGCATCGTAGGCGAATGACAATGGTGTTGTACTAGCATAGGTAGGTAGGTACCTACTGTTGAGTCTTCCACCGTGCATCGTAAAATACTATCAAAACTTGCACTGAATACAGAACAAACTCCACCGACGACCGTCATCGCAATCATCATCATGATCATCGTCAACCACACAATCAAGTTGCAGAAAGTGGGGACGATAGGGTAAAAATTTCCATGCGAAGAAAAGTTTGCATTGAAATTTCATAATTTCTCAAAATCGCATTATTGGTTTCAGACATATTGTTGCGCACGCGCATTGTGTGACGCCATACCTTCTTCTTCTTCTTCTTCTTCTTCTTCTTTTTGGCTCTACGTCCCCACTGGGACTTGGCCTGCCTCTCTTCAACTTAGTGTTCTTCGAGCACTTCCACAATTATTAATTGAAGGGCTTCCTTTGCCTGCCATTGCATGAATTTGTATATTTTGAGGCAAGTACAATGATACACTATACCCAGGGAGTCGAGAAAATTTCCTGACTGGAACGGGAATCGAACCTGCCGTCTCCCGATTGGCGATCCATAGCCTTAACCACTAGGCTAACTGAAGACCCCATACCTACTACACCGTAAATTTGGATGACCTTGCGCCGAAGTATGTCATCGGCGGTTGTCAGAATAGACAGCGAAAGAAGAACTAAAGAAAAAGATAACATTGTACCACGAACTATAAGTGAAGGCAACGTGAATTCCTATACCAAAATAATTTTGAATATTCTAATTAAAATACTGCATATTTGATTCCTCTGTTTACTAATCCTAAACAAGTAGGTATAAGATAAGTTTCCATGCATATTTTCTCTATCTTAATAACTTCAATTCTTAACTAGGTTGATTGCAGTGAATGAAGGTTAGAGTTGAATGATTCTGCAATAATCAGAACAAGTATCGATATAATGTAGGTAATTCTACTGTCTATGTTACCCGCAATCATAATTATAATTACTTGCCTACACAGATAAGTGTCCAGTATAGCTCCGGTATTCTGCCAATAATTCGGGAACAAGATACGGTCAAGTAACGTAGGTTAACCCTGAAACAACCCAACATGAATTACCCTGATTATTATTGTGCCATTGTAGGAAATTTTTAACCGTTGCTGTGAAATAAAAGTGTGCAAAAAAAAACGGATAAAATTCGCTCTTGTTACTTCCATAACACGTATATAGTATTCTTGACAAGGTTGGCCGCTAATCTGCCCATGTTCGCATAGTTGACGCAACCACCATTTTCAATGTCAGCATACATAAGCTAATATCCATAGCATGTGCATATTTTTTACCAGTTTTATTAAGTAGAGTACAAGATTTAACTGTTAGTTATATGTCAACGTTAAAAAAATCATGATCTTCGTTTCATTCGTTGTTAAAATTACAAATGTTTGTTGAAAACTTAAGTGGCGCTTACGTCAACTAAGCGATCATGGGTAGTAATGCTATAAATGTGTTCACTCGTTTCTTTGTGCTGTTCCAGTTTAGATCAGATTTGTGTGAATCTTTCTTATATTTGAGTAACTTTTTCTTAAAGTATAGTATCACAAGACCTGCAGCACTCACACAATAAATTGATGAGATATGTAGCGGATTGCAACTAAAATGCATCTTCAGTGTTGTGGTACAGACAAACAGACGTCTCACTCTACTACCTTCTCATCGTTACCCTTTTTAACGGTTAGTTCAAATATTTTGTAGTTCGCAAATCGCTCGTTCACGGCGCTCGCATCGTTTTTGCTCCTGTTTGACGTTTGCTCACTACTGCCACCTACTGAGTGGTTTGCGTAACACAGCCTGGTTAGCATTGGGCGATTATGTTTTCTTAACGATGATTTTTATCGCAATTTGTTCCAAGTGATACGTCTATTTGTCTGTGATTGTGGTGTCTGTGAACTTCTATTTTTAAGAATGGCGCCTGCTACGTCACGACTATACAAATGAGATTCTAATAGAAATGTGGACGAAGAAACTTTGTGTGCGTGAGACCCGTGGTGTATGAATCAAAACATATATCACAAGAGGGGGTTAGAGGCAGAGGGGTGTAAGTGACCAAAAATTCAAAATTGAGATAAACATCGTGCGTGATTCTACGAGATCAACTTTGTTTGTTGCCAAAGACTCGTAATTTTTAAAAATATTTTAACATGTTTAAACATTGAATGAAAATATGACGCTAAACCATTGAGGAGATTTGTTTGGAGGCAAAGGGGTGTAAGTGCAATATTATAACTACTTAAGATATTAAACATAAATGAATCAAAGTTTTTAATGAATTAGTGTACATCCATGGTTCCTATGATATGGTTTCAATCATGTCTTATGTTATGGGCTCGGACGTACTTGGCGAAAGCTTTTGATAATGTAGAAATCGCATTGAATCTGTTCTTCTCAATGTAACTGCTCAATTTAGTTTCAGTTACTTTTTTAAATTTCCAAGTCTTCATTTTTACCATCACACATATTTGGGCATGCTGTCTGGTATTCTAACAATTACATTTTGATTTCGTGAGATTGAGTAGGCAATACAGTTTATACTCGTGGGTGACCACTGTTCAATAATTCAGTGCGTGATAACGCCAGATAGGGTTAACACCATTTAGGCTGTATTTCAAATTCGGAATGATTTGCATTTGAAATCGCCAATAATTTTCCAATTTAGGAATGTGCAAAAGTGTTTGAAATATTTACATAAATTTACAAAACCACAACGACAAGAGTAAGTAGACAATTATGAGACTTTAGGTACTTTCAAGGATAATATCTCCGATTAATAATTAATAGTAGGTCAATTAGCTGCTCAACAATTACATATGCCACGAGATGATTTCCGAAAGGTTTTGAAAAATGGTCCAAAAGATCTTGCTCCTTTCTTCGTACTATACATTTTGTCTTTTTATTAAATCAGGTTGAAATGTATTTCATTTCATTCAAAGACAGAATTAAATTTATACTTAACTGACAAAAACAAAACCTCAATGACTTGGGCGGGGTCTCCGGTTAGCCTAGTGTTTAAGGTTATGGATCGCCAATCCGGAGACGGCGGGTTCGATTCCCGTTCCGGTCGGGAAAATTTTCTCGACTCCCTGGGCATAGTGTATCATTGTACTTGCCTCACAATATACAAATTCATGCAATGGCAGGCAAAGAAAGCCCTTCAATTAATAACTGTGAAAGTGCTAACACTAAGTTGAAGCGAGGCAGGCCAAGTCCCAGTGGGGACATCGAGCCTTAAAGAAGAAGACTTGCAATGGGCATGCATTAACCAGGTATGAATAACAAAATAGAGGCTCTAAAACAGTTGGTGGCGTGCCTTGTCATAGGACGGGTGTTATTTGACTAATCATTGGTTTAAATAACATGCCAAATCAAAACAAAACTGTGTTGAATTTATAAGAGGTAAAAGTCTACAATTTGCTATTTCATTTAACCTACTAAAAAATTATTTTTATCTTCATCAACTATTGGCTTCGTGTTCGTGCGGCTAGTGTCTCCAAGCACTTAGTTGTATAGTGCTGAATAGCGTGGGTTCGATTCCCGCCGCAGCTGTCAGGAAAAAAAATGGCTGTGTCACTGGACGTTGCATGCTAGTCCGTTGTCTAGTGTCGTGATTCCTTTAAGAACAAGTAGCTCACTGGAAGCATTAAACGAGTCCGTGTCTTTTTTAAGGCTCAAATAACCATCATTCAGTCATCAGCAATCATCAATTATTCAAAAGCAGTTTTCTTGCTAGAAATCCAAAAACCGTAAATGAAAATTATTTCACTGCTATCTAGGTGCTGCATAGAGTACAGTGATAATATTACCATTGGTTATGATTTCAGCCAAAAAACTGCTTTTGATTTTCTGGTAAAGGATGATGGTTTGTTTCCTCTTAAGCCTCATAGCCAGGTTTAGTTAATCTTAGAAAGCATAGCTTTACTTCTCGAAGTAAAAACCTACATTTTTGTGAGTTTGTCAGGAGTAATACTCGATCCCAAGTTCTCGGCGTGATAGTCATGTGTTCTAACCATCACATCAGGTCCTCTCCCAACCTACTTAAAACTAATATTCACATCTTCTGTAGTTATACAATATATTATTTTGAATAAGTATGCTATGTACTTGTACACTTGAATGAATTGGCATGTAAATTAATGAATTGTAGTCTACATAACCAAAAGAAAAAATAAGTTCGATGCTCGATGGAAAATTGTAAGCTAACTAGCTCAAGCATACAGTAAATAATCTCATAATGAAAATTTATAGTTTAAACAAAAAACTCTACGTTTGGATTGCTCTCGAAAAGGTGACAACAATGGTTACGTCAGGGAGGACCTACAATATAAAATAGGGCCTGTTGAACTTTTCTGATTTTATCATGCTTATGGCATGGGCATTTTTCCCTGAAAACGATATTTCATATTTTAAGGACTCTTTTTTACATAGTAATACTTTAGCCTACATATAAAGCTGAAACCCTATTGAGGATTTGTTTGGAGGCAAATGGGTGTAAGTCAAACGTTTGGTGGTAAAGGGGTGTAAGTGACACTGACCAAAAAAATCGAATTTTCATATTTGCAGAAAAACACCTTATACAACATCTGTTTCCATCTCCAATGGTGAAGTTGCTTGATAGTTGAATATTCGAGGCGATTCCGAACATTTTCGATTATTTTTGATTTTTTTTTAAGATGTCAAAGTTGACGTTCATTATCTCAAAATCAGGTTTTGGTCACTTACACCCCTCTGCTTCTGACCCCCTCAATTACAAGTAAAGCAAGTTCCCACAAGAACCCGTGTCCAATAGTGACACAACTTAAAAAAAAAAAAAAAAGACGCGGACACCGTCTTCAGCCAAAGGCTGCACAGACTGAATGAAACTTAACACTAGACAACGGACACACGGAGCATGCACTAGTGGATACGGAGAAGAAACTATTCTCACGAAAAGTTTCATCGCCCGAAGCGGGAATCGAACTCTCACCTCACAGCATGGTGCGATCAGAAGCTCGGTGACCCCAACCGCACGTCTACGAGGCTCCACGTATATTTTTCTCTGCTTACTAATACATACCCCCCTTTTCTTCTTCCATACCTGAAATATATTCTCATTGCGTATATACCATTGCGTGTGCACAAGTTCATGCAGATGTCGGTGTGTTTTTGGTTATGTGGTAGAGGATTTTCGAACTAACCGACGATAAAGTATGTTACACAGCTAAACCTGAACCCTGTGAAGCTGCACCACAGTTGCTGTGGCAGTCAGTCTCGGAGTCAAGTATGTACAGACATCGCTATACTATCGGACCCATATCGCATCCCCCCTGATAACGGGGACTAGGTAGCGGATAAGGCCAAACTAGCTGCGATCTGTACAACCGGTCGTTTTCCGGTCCAGGAAGTAATTTCCACGTCGCACGAGGGCTTCGCAATAGTGAAGATCAATGGGGTGTACTACTTTAATTGTTATGCCCCTCCCAGGTGACCGATAGACCAGTTCACATCTATGCTGGATTCACTATCAAGCACACTAGTGGAATTGAGTCCCACCGGTGAAAACTTCAACGCCTGGGCGTTTGATTGGGGTGGCCGCTTGACTAATGCGAACGTGGGCGACAGAAACGGTGCAGAGTCCGTCATATTCTGGAGCCCGGGTCTGAACCCTAGCTTAGACTGGAGGAGCGACGATGAAGACACACACAGTGATAATCCGACGATTCGATATAGGGTGGAACACGGAGAAAGGCGGCCAGAGTTGACCGTCATCGGGGATCGCTCACCTCGCGCATCTATAAGCCGGCATTTGTGGAGCGATTGCTTATTGAGGGACCGATGATCTTTGCAGCGATGATCTAGTCGGAACCCTAAGCCGTACATGTGACGCCGCAATGTCAATGTGATCCCTACCTAGAATTGGACGATATACTCGTGAACTCTGCGCATCCTGCCTAAGAGCCAGAAGGAGGATGCAAAGAGCTTGCACCGATGGTAGAATGGTGCGGAATGAGGCCACCAGGGCGGCTAAACTGGCACTGAACAAAGAGGTCAAGGTGCGTCAGCGATCGTGCTTCGAAAATCTCATCCAGGCAGCCAACATAACCCCTTGGGGTGATACATACAGATTAGTCATAGGCAAAACGGAGGGTCCCTCAGCAACCCAGGTACACTACTCTGAGATACTGCAGAAGATCGTGGAAACGTTATTTTCCGCACCACGATAAAAGACCATGGGCCCTGTATACCGACAGTAATCGTCAAGGCGGCCTTGAAGGCTAGCCCTGACAGTCTGACATGTTCAGAATGGCTCTGCCTAGGCCCTAGGTATCTGCCTTTTGGACACCGCCGCCAGCACCATAAACTGTTGAAACGGACCATTCTGTCGAGGCTGATGGTCTATACCGAGAGACCCTAGGACTCTGGCCTCTCGGATAGCCTGTTCGGCTTCCGGAAGGGTCGATCAACGGTGGACGCTATTGGGGCTGTAACCAAAACGACTGAGATAGCGCTCCAAAAGAGCAAACGAAATCCGCTATTTCGCGGTCGTCACGCTGGACGTAAAGAATGCGTTCAGCAGCGTCAGTTGAGTGCCATACACCACCCGATTAGCTCATGCCGAATATAGGAGAGCTACTTCCAGAGCAGAGGTGCTAATCTATGACACCGAGGTAGGCGAGAGAAGCTACAACATAACCGCGGAGGTACCTCAGAGCTCCATCCTGGGCCAGGTACTATAGAACGCGGCGTATGGTGGAGTATTGAGGCTCAAACTTCCATCGGCCGTAAAGCTAGACAGCTTTGCCGATGACATTACCCTCGTGGTATACGGCGAATCTATAGAGGAAGTGGAACTGACAGCAACGCACGAAATTGGCCTAGCTGAGAACTGCAGGAGCTTGAGACAGTTGACACTCACGCACCAAAAACGGAGGCGGTGGTGATAAACAATAGCAAGTCTGAACAACAGGCAGTGGTCACCACAGGTGGGTGCACGATCAACTCTAAGCGCTCACTGCAGCAACTGGGGGTCATGATCGACGATAAGCTGAAATTCGGAAGCCACGTGGAATATGCTTGCAAAGGGCAAGTATGGTGATAATAGCATTGTTGAAGATAATGTCAAATAGCTCGGCAATAGTCTCGAGTAAGCGTACCGTGTACAAAACGCTTATAACCCAAGTAACAATTTCAATTCCTTTTAGATTTGAGTATTTTTATGGGAGCTTTATCACAGCATGACTAATTCATGGAACATTTATAGTTGTTTTTATCAAGAGAAAACAATCTTCGTTCATTTGCGGTTTTTAAGTCGCCTTCAAGTTAATTTTGAAATTCGCGCATAAAACAACTGAATTTACAAGAGCATTAAATCTTATAATAAGTTTTAAGGCGTATTTGAAGTTATTTTCAACACATAACATCAACATATTTTATTAAAAGTTTATGCTTCGTTTATTCAAGTGCATTTGATCTGGCTAATCCTCCTTTAAAAACTTCTTGAAACCTTCTATTCTTGAGCTAGAGCCATTACTCTGGAACAAGAACTATGCGAAATAATGATAAGACAACGAACTATTTTTCAATCCAAATAATGAATGCAACAAATTGGTTGGAAAATCGCGTTCTCATGCAAATATAAACACATAAACATGTTTGCTCACTGATAATTTAGCCATTCTTGTGCTAAGAAGTAATCATGTCAACGAAATAATGATTTTACGGCCAATCAAAAATGCGAGGCCTGCTGTCGTCCTGCCTTCAACCAGTTTCTCACACAGGCCATAGCTATGCGAATCGAAAATGAAATGAGTACTTACTGTGACTCTGCTCAAGCTCATGCCAAATAGTGTAATTGTAGTAAGTTGTACTTCATTATTTATAGCAATAATACAGGGAAATAAAATAGAATTGGCACATCTTGACGCGAAACACCGCGAAATGTACAGAAACAACTTTCTAGCATCGAAAACGTAAACAAACAATTGTCAAAGACTGTTACTCTTGTATAAAACGAATAAGTTTCATTTAAGACGAACAAATCTGCCTTAAGATCATAACTAGTAAAAACAATCTTCAATAAAGGCTGTAGCGTTCATGCAAGGTGACTTGGTTCCATCATTGTTTTGAGGGGGTTTGGATTAAAGGTAATAACAATTGATGGCGGCTGCATGAGTTTTGTTCGCTTGGAACGGCAGCCATGCTTGGAAAGAATTGAAAAAGTGGCGTAGCCTTTTGTTTTCAAAGGAAATTTATGTCTTCGTATATTAATGATTGATATTATTTTTGAGGCGCTTTGTAATTTTCGTATGTTTTGGGTGGCATATCAACGAAAAAGTGGGTATGGCTCGGAAAATTTCGATTCCCTGTCATCAATGATCTGTCAGGCAATTTAAATGTTTTAGCCATTTCAATTTGATGAAAATTATTTCGCAGTTCAATTTATATTTCATCCATGAAACAAAACTTGTTTGCATCTGCATAATGCTTAGGTAAAAGATTTCATTTATTATGCACTGTTGACACTTTTGAGAAAGACAGCTAAAAGATCAACATGCCTCAAGATATTCTTGTTAAAGTTTCATGGAGTTCTTATAATCAATCATCAGCGCATGTACATAAATACAACTAGTTTCAAAGCAGTCTTCAAAAGCTGCTTTGAAGATCTCCTGAAGAGTGGGCCAGATTAGTCTTATGGATGTTTTATACCTATTTCATCTCAGATTTGCAGAACAAAGAGCTTTATTGCTAAGTTTTATGATTCTATCTTAGAAATTACTTCAGGATTGCCACAAAAGTATAATTGTTACTTGGGAAGACAGGTGGTCGTCTACACACACGAGACATGTACCACGCTAGAGGAGGACCTGCAAACACTTGAAGTGTTCGAGCGACGGGCGATAGTCCTAAGCTTTGGCGGTACGTAGGACAACGGCGGTGGAAAATGATGCACAAACTTAATGCACTCTACGGCGAACGCAGCACCCAGAAGGTAGCCAAAACCGGAAGAATACTGCAAGAATGCCGGGCAACAACCTTGTAAGGTTGGTGCTCGCTTCAGATCCGCTAGGCGCAAGTAGCCCAGACAACCAGAAATCGCATAAGGATGTACGGCGTACATCGTATAAAGTACTATTTTAACTAACTATTGCATATATATACGGCTAAATGACAATTTTCATCGCATATGATGTTATTTTTTGAACTTATTGCGATGTATCTGGTAAAGTCATATAAGAGTGCAAATTAACTTCTATAATGTATAACTACATCGTAGTAGACGATATTCTGATGTTTTATTGCGACGAACTTTCCTTATTCGCAAAAGAGTTCGAGCGGACTCGCAAACTGTCAATTGAATTCGCATAATTGCGCACTGCGATGATTATACGACTTCGCTTGGTACTTTTCTTATTATGTCAGTGAAACTCGCATTGGTGCACAAACTAAATCGCATAAAAGTAAAAATAAACTCGTTAAAATGTGCATACAAACTCGCATAAGCTAAAATTGTTAACGTTGGTATATTGCGATGTGATATGTGATAACAATGAAAGAGGTGCTGTTGGAGTACCAAAAAGCTACAAGAAAGTTAACAGTCATAATAATGGTTACAAAATAAGTTATAAATTCCTCATTTTTGTTTTAATGACCTGATAATTTATAATGGGTGGTGCTAGCAAGAAAGAGGTAGTGATTAATGTGCGGGAAATCACGTTTCGTCATTTTGAGCTCTAGATAGCGCACGGAAACCAAGTGCATTTCAACGCTGAGGTTAGTTAGAAGGTCATGACATTTAATCAGTGTGATTCATAAGTAGTGTTTGGTGTTCAGTGTGAAGTGTAGCTCGAAAATCCAAAGGTTCTTAGTTCGATACTGAGGTGACAAGAATTGTTTTTTTTTTTTCGAATATTATTAAGTCGCATAAGATGATATATTACGTCGCAATAATGCACACCGTGCATTGCATAATATATCGCCTGAAGTCATATAGCGTTGTTATTTTTCTGTCAATGCACGTATAGCGCCTCCACTTTTGTACGCATAAGGCACTTTTACTGCATCTTATGCGATGTAACTTTACCGCATAAAAGTACGTATAACATGAACATAAACTTCATTATACGTGTAAATTGGTTGTCTGGGAGGTGTGTAGCGCAGAGAACATGATAAGGGTGCTAGATTAAGCATGATCTGGTGAGCATTGGGCGTGACCGTGGATGGAAAGAGCAACCACATACTATTGTTGTACCAGATTACTATTGTTGTGTTTTCTTGGTAAAGATGTGCAAATAAATCCTCACTATTCCAATAATTCTATTCCATCATGGATCAATTCCTCTTTACATGCGCATTTTACACCCGCTCTCCCTACCACACCACAGCAGTTCGGAGTAACAGCAATTTCAGCGTCATCGCCAGTAAAACTCAAATCGCATTCAAATGATGTACATTTCAATTTCACTAAGCCAAGAGGTCAAGTTCACCGGCTGTGTGCGAGTGCAACTGCTCCGACGACGCCATCCAATATGGCTCCGACAGTCGACGGCGATGAGGATGCTTGCCTGGATAGAAAGAGCGTCGTCCTCGGCGGACTGGATTTCGACTGGAATAAATTTGAATTGGAAATCACCGTCGTCGTCTCGCAACCAGTTGATTCCACCGCAGTATTGCTGGAGTCGCACTACACCACCACCGCCGGGAATCGGGATACTGAGGCAAGGAAAATTCTACCCCTTGATGACGATCAGACCCAATTGATGGGCTCGGCTACTCCCTGGCATACAGAGGGCACAACACACCGAAGCAGCTCGTATAAATTTCCTTCGATTTTCCCTCACGGTCGGTTCTTATGTTTCGGATTGTAAGCTGCAGTGATGCTCAAGTTGAAGGACAAGAAAAGTTGATTTTTGAAAATTTAAGCAAATAGTCCTTATTAAAATGTATATTTGAATGCATTTGCCAAATACTTCGACGAATCTAAGAACAAAAATCATATCAGCTACCAAGTTGAGAATCGCGTCACAAATTCAACCATAGTGACGCTGCCACACCGGGGAGAGATACTTGCCTCCTGGAAGAAATCCAGCATCTCCTTTCTCCGACGACAACGACGATTGTCGCACACCAAGGCAATCTTCGTCGTCATCAGAGTCGTTGACGTCGTGCAGATAAAAATCTTGTCCAAATCAGATCAGCACAAGAACCGATATGCTGTGGGTCCAGGCGCAAAAAGGGACTTTTCGTATGTAGATTTATTCAGTACGAATCCACGAATCCTCCGATCTCATCTGACTTTCAAATTCGCTTTCAACCACCAAGTTGCAACGCCACATCTGCAGCAAGGATAGGTAAGTTCACCAAGAGCTGCTGATGGTAAACGCCTTACGCGGGGGAGTCTGTTTCGATCAGGGATATCAAATGGATAGCACTAGAGATATTTACTTGTATTTTACTTTACAGGACAAGAAGGTTGACGATTATAGGTCAATCGGGATAACAATGTTCGAAGCATCGATCTAGCAAGAATGTATCACATAGGTAGGGGGATTAGGGGCATAATGGACACCCGGGGCGAAATGGACACCCCTGTTTTTGTCGAAACCGTTGACTTTTATGTAAAACTTTTAATGCACAAGTGTAAAGGAACAAGTCATTGTTCTATTTTTCAAAAGTATCATTTATATTCCTTCAAAATAACCACAATATCATTGAAATTGAAGTATGTTTTTCATGTGGTGGATTTCTTATAATTTCGAAGCAGCAGTAAATAAGGTACTACGCGTGTTTGAATGTGTCCACCATAAAACAAATAAAATTTTAGCATATCTACATGTACACGCAGATTTAGCAATGGTTGAAGTATTATATTTTTTATCAGAACTTACTCAAAATAGCAATTTCAATTTTGTAGTCGATTCGGGCGAAATGAACACTGGCAATTCTGAATGGATGTATGCGCGTTGCATACTGTTAGGCGTTTTAGATAGTGTGGAAAAAATCAATCCGAATATTTTAGCCTAAAATTCATTTAATTTACTTTGATGTTATGTAAACTCGTCTAAATTTGAGTATTATATCTGTGGTATTGATCTCCGTAGGCAAGTTACTTAACTGGTCGATATTATCAAAGATACAGCATAAAATATGCAGGGGTGTCCATTATGCCCCGATGGGTGTCCATTTCGCCCCGTACCTTTCCTGCCAGCCCAAAAAAACACACGGTTTACAATTCATGATTTCTTCGCAATAATGACATTCTACCTGCTGTAAATGATTGAAATACGTAGGAAACAAGTCAAAGTTGTAAGCCAACTGATAATATGTTAAGTTTTTCTCTGTTATACAGGCCTAACATACTCATTTGCTTAGGGTGTGCATTATGCCCCTAATCCCCCTATTAACTAAAATTACCTGCTACTTGAGAAGTCTAAAAAATACGCTTCCGTATTCATTTCCTTCGCGTTTTCGAACTAAGGGCATTATTCTACTCTAGAATCGGTCTCCAGTAGGGATAATGGCATAAAATTAAGGCATATGCGCGAAATATGTGAAATTCCGCGAAATGTTAGCTAAACTTACGATTGCTGGATAAAATTTCGCCGCGAATTTCCATTGTCCCCAATCATCAGCCTAGCGAGTTCAAAAGTCACGGAAGAAACATGATTTAACAAAACAATTGGCGTAAGGTTCGATTTGTTACCATATCACATAGGCTTCAATGTCCATAAAAGCATTTGCGATCCCTTGATAAACAACAACTCGCTTGATGATGCATCCCTCCCTCAATTCCTTGTCATAACCAAAATGAGCTCATTAGTTGCACACCAACTGAGAGACCTTAATTACCTAATTAGAACTATTTCCTTGCCCTCAATTTCACGCATCCACCAACAAACGCTTGTAAATGGCTACCAGGAAACGTCCCGAAATTTGGTCAAACGATCAAACAGAAACGGTTTCAGCTTACAATTCGTTGGTGGTGCAATTGTAATTGGAAGAAATAAAACCAAGTGCGTAAAGATGATTGGCTTATGGCACTTTTCCATCACCTCGCTCGGTGTTCAACGCCGACAAACGGTGGGAGGCGATAAAAGATAGAGGATTCAGTGGATAAAAACTGCAGCGCAGTCACCGGACGGATATTGTTTGTTCCCTTGTGGCATTTCGATACGGCACGCAGCGGGTGAGATGGCTTTTACGATATAAATATTGTAAAAGGGATTGTTTCACCGCGACGACGCGTCACTATATCTACGTACATATATGAAACATAGCACACTTTTGCAGTTTTGGTGCAAGAGGGTGTGTGCACCGCCGAGCGAGGGTAGGCTTGTCGGATTTATCTGCACCTTGCGAAAGGGGCACCCTTGTCAGTAGATTTGATGCCACCGTGGTCGTTGATGATGTTTTTGCTATGTGCCCTAGTGTAGACTAACTGTAGAAGCCGTGTGCGAAATCCAACGCCTTCAAGAACAGTGCAGTTGCTGATGAGACTGCTGACGACCACGTTGAGCGTAATCCGAAGCTCGAAAACTCCCGGTGAGACAAAAACGATCCAGACTGTTATCACAGGGTCGGCTGGAAAATTTTAATGCACGCGAGTACCACCAAATAAGACTAATAAAACAACCTTACTATTCATCAAATTAACAAAAATAAACGGGCTAGCTATCTTTCGATTCCGTATATTTCAACTCGCGGCACAAAGCCGCTGATGGATGCGTTGAGTTTCTGGTAGAACATACGTGTTTCTTGGGAACGGCACAGCAGTTCCATTCCTTCACACTCCACTTCTTCCAGGCAGCGCGTTTTCTCCCGCAAGAGGCTGGTCTATTCTGTTCCTTGCTGCAGCATTACTGCCCGCGTAGCTTTCTTTTCGTCCTAAATCGCTCTGCACTCTTCATCAAACCATTCGTTCCGTCGACTCATTTTTACGTACCAGAAGGTGCTCTCGGCTCTGGAGTGACCACCTTGAGCTCTCCCTCATCTGGCAACGCTAACTCGGGATTCTGCGCGTATGCTGAGGCGACTTCCGGTTGCTTCAGCTGCTCTAGAGGTTGTACCGTATCGGTCACCAGTATACCATACATTATTGATGACAACATATTTTGGTCCAACCGTCACAAGTGCCTACCTCATGTTTCCAAGGGTCAAGCGATGACAAAGACCGCCAACTGAGAGCTGTGTGCTTAAGTGCTAGTGCAGCGTGCGCACTTTTTCTCCATCTGACTTCAGCTAGACTGAGGAGGTCCGTCCCAAGGTTTAGAGGTAATCATACCAGAGCTGCGACGATTGGAAAGTTCAGCGCCCATCAGCAGACGAACTCATCGTACCTGGAACTGGATAACGCATCAGCATACGCACAGAATCTCAAGGCCGCGCTGCCAGACGAGGACGAGTTACATGGCGCCTCTTTCAGGAGAAAAGCTCCGCCTGGAAGAAGCGGAGTGTGAAGAAATGGAACTGCTGTGCCGTTCCTTAGAAACACGGATGTTCTATCAGAAGCTCAACGCATCCCGCAACGGCTTCGTGCCGCAAGCCGAAATATGCAGGGATAAAGACGAAGGCCTCTTGACGGACGGACGTGAGGTGATCGAAAGATGGAAGCAACACTTCAATCAGCACCTGAATGGCGTGGAGTCTTTATTATAGAGATTTTCAGCCCTAGGCTGGTTCATCTCTTAAATTTTAACATAGAATACATAGTTTTACTTATTTTTACCTAATTTGTTTTTCGTACTCCGTGTTTGTACCGGTGAAAAATCGGTTGATTCAACTTCCGTCACATCGACATCCTCAATCGTTACACTATCTTCTGATCCGTCAATCTGACAACTCTGGTTCCACATTTTACGTTTCGGAGTGTTCTCTTTCCTATCCGATGACAGCCGTCGCTTGCCTGCCAATTGTTCTTCGTCGGACTCACCGTCTGTTGATTCAGGCTCGCTATTGTCTGCGTTGTTAGTAGCATCTACGTGTTCGGGTTGCGTGGGCATTCTTCCTTCATTACTTTTCGGCATTCGTTTGGGGTTATCATTGTTTTTCAACGATGAACGTTGTGGCTGCGGAGCATCCAGCGGTGGGAAGTCCGCTTCTGCAAGAGCGTATGTTTTGCCGGTGTTTGTTGTGTTGGCTTGCGGTGTGATGTTGAAGCTTCGTGGATGAGGCTTTTTCGTCTTCGGTTGACTCGGATACGTGATCATCGTGACGTCATTGCCGATGGTCACATACGACGGGATTGGGTGAGTGAGCTGGATTCTCACCACTCGAACCCCGTTGTAGAGCCCAGGAAAATAGTGTTTCCACCTTTCCCTGGAAATGGAAAGAACGGTTCCATATTTGCGAAGATGTTCGACAATCACCGAGGAAGGCGTATTTGGTGGCAAATCGTGCACCCGCACATTGATAGCACCGTCCTCTACGTACACGGGGATTTTGTACTCGTTTTCACCACATTTAATTTTGTGCTGCAAGTGACGAGTATCTTGATAGTGCTTGGCGATGTCCATGTCTACCATCTCGACGCAAACACAGTTTCGCACATTGTGAAGCTGGACATTTCGGATGTGTTTAATGTCCAACTTAAGTTCCTCGCATATGAATTTCCCAACAAACATTTTTGCTGTACAAGAGTGGAACAAACAACTCTCAAGCAAACTTTAGCTTAAGAAACTGTTATTCAGCTAGTTCTGTTACTTGGGTTATGCACTGCTGGTACTTCAGGTGTTCTGGGTAAAAAACTGAAGTCTACCACTAAAGTGTTTTCGCGTTTTGCACTCATTTTATGACGAAATCGATCGAATGAAAAAGAACGCGTCCGGTTAGTGCAAGCTTCGGCTGTCAACTGGTTCGTGATGTAGTTCTAGTTAACGTGATGAGAAAATCCAGTTTTCGAGATGAATTGTCATATATCTAGGAACACATTTTGTGGTCGTTCGATTGATCTGTCCATTTCGTAACGCTTTGCAAAAAATGTGAACTGCATTCACGATATTGCGATCCACAACAATCACATTCGTGATTTAGTTCCGCTATCTGGAACTCCGTTCATGTGTGCTGTCATGATTGGTAATGCACGCAAAAAAAAAAACAAACATCCACCCGGCAGCTACTGTCCATACAAATGTCGCGAAAGATATTGCTATAGTTTAACCAAAGTATCCTCAATTTGAAAAAGTTAAGTGCAACTGCAGTTGTGTGTTAGTTACTGTGTGAGTTGCGTAATTGTATTTTAGTGGATTGCCTTTTTTTCTGTATTTAACCTATGCAAGTGCCTGTGTATAAAATCAACAGTGATAATTGTTGTCGAATGATTCCGCTCATTGAATTATGATATTTCTTTTAATATGTTATTAAAATGTGTATTCACATATTGTGCGGCTGTTTATTTTGAATGTGATAGGTAAGTATGTTGTAAAAGTCAAAATAAATGTTGACAACATTTACTTACGACACGACGAAAATGCCTTGAAATTCATCGCCGACCAAATGCTGACCGTGAAGTAGGTTCTCATGTCCGTGAACAAAATCGCGTTTATGAGAACGTAGCCGTGAACAAAGTTCTAGCCTATGTAAACACTGTTGCCACTCTCATGAACTGCTGGATGATTTCTGGAACGAAAATCACGTTTCTGTGATTTTCCGTAGTGCCAGTGTTCGATTTCGCAGGCGTTACGTTTAGTTTGCAGAACATTGTTCCTTGTTGTTCGTGTATCCATGATTTTTATTCATGGTGTAGAATCGTAAGCCATGTTCCAGCTCGTTCCAGGTTTCGTGACTGGAAGTTGACGTATTCTGGAACGGTTTTATTTGCGTGCAGATCATCTTCCGCCGTCTGTCCCCTAAATCGAATTAGTTCTTGGGAAGTTATCAAGCCGGCTTCATCGACGGCCGATCGAAAACGGACCAGATCTTCACCGTACGGCAAATCCTTCCGTGAATACCAGGTCCCAACGCATCACCTGTTCATCGGCTTTAAGGCGGCATACGACAGTGTCGACCGCGCAGAGCTATGGAGAATCATGGACGAAAACGGCTTTCCTGGGAAGCTGACTAGACTGATTAAAGCAACTATGAACGGTGTGCAAAACTGCGTGAGGACTTTCCTGCCTACTATTCAACATTGCGCTGGAAGGTGTGATGCGACGAGCCGGGCTCAACAGCCGGGGAACGATTTTCACAAAATCCGGTCAATTTGTGTGCTTTACGGACGACATGGACATTATTGAAAGAACATTTGGAAAGGTGGCAGAGCTTTACACCCGCCTGAAACGCGAAACAACAGAGGTCGGACTGGTGGTGAATGCCTCAAAAACAAAGTACAGTGACCCCACACCGATGAATCACCCACAGTTTATTAATCAGCTGGCTTTAAATAACAAAATCAGAAGGTAACTTGTCACAAAACATCTAAAAAGTATTTTTGTTCAACAAACCCTTGTGTATATCGAACATTCAACAGTTGTTACAGCGCGGAATATGATTTTGTTTCCGAAATCAACGAACATTGTCGACTTGATTTTTAGGCTGTCATTGTTGCCATTTTTTAGTCGCTTTTGCAAGACGTACGACTGTTGTCGATAAGAAAAAAATGACAATTTAGACGTTTCTGAACAACTTTTTGGGGATAAATCGAGCAGCAACCTACTGTAACATGTTAAACCAGTATGTTTATGATGGAAAAGTGCTGTGGAATGGCGACTTCACATAATAATCTAGCAAAACACATGACTCATAAATTGTGGGAAAAAATACGGATGTGACACAGCTTTTGAATCAGGTAAAAATTGTCTGAGATTTTGCAATTTTTAAATATATTTCACCAGTTTTTCAATGTTTGTAAGAAATGCTCAGCATCTTTTAGAACCTGGATGGCCATTTTGAATGTTGTTATCGTTGCTGGACACTTGATGGAGGGCGTGTCAGGAACGATCATTGAGCACGGGATTTTGTACATTTTCGGGCTACGTTGATTAAAATATGAGTGATGAGATAGTATAAAATAGAATTTGAAAACGTGTTGGTGTCAAGGATGCTTTCACTCACCTGGCTTTCTTTTAATTCATTCGTCTATAACTCAGTTCAGAAGCTTGTTACGACAATGTTACTTGTAAGGTAGTGTTTTTTTTTTCTTCAATTATTACCAAGGACACCATGTTTAAACTCCCATATTTACAGTGTGAGAGCGTTAGTTTTACTTCTCATACTGAATTATCATAAAATTTAATCTTTTAGTAACAGTAGATGGTACTAACACTTTTACGCCGTAAAAAATATTAATATATGGCGTCCTTGGTGATAATTGTAGGAAAAACACTCCCTCACACGTTTGCCGAACATCACATTGTAGTAACAGGCGTCTGAATTGGATTATAGACAAATGAATTAAATGATTACCAGGTGAGTGAAAGCATCCTTGGTTGGTGGCCTCAACTTGGGTCCAAAGGAGATTTTCGATTAAAGCAATCTTAGTGCATATAAAGCAAATTTTAGTGCATATAAAGTATTCAGGCCCATGCCAATTGAATGTGTGAATAGCATGTTGGAGTTTTGTTCTTAAAAGTAGACACACCTGCCTGAAATCAATTCAGATTTATGGCAAATGTCTATTATGTGTTCTGAGATGATGGTTCTACAGCCATTGAGGCGTATGGTGACATGAGCTTATCAAGAGTTGCCAAAAAATCGAAGATTCATAAATAGTGTCTCAACTGATTCATATGTGTGGGCAAGTATTCTGCTGATTCATAAACTGTGGTTTCCGGCATTGTTCAAGAAAGTCACAATTTTAATATTTTTCATCACATTCAACGAGAAAAGTATTCATGAATTAAAAGTATAGACATAATCCTACTATTTGGTTTTGACTACATTGAAATATTTGGTTTATTGAGTTCTATATTATATTTTTTATAATGCAAACACCCTTAGATGATTGATACGTGTGGAGTCAGAGTACATGCTGGTAGGCGGAACCGAACACGACCAGATCCGTCTGGGTAGTAAGGGGCTGTCCATAAACCACGTGGTCATGAGGGGGGGGCTTGACCAATGACCATTTTGTATGAACAAATAAATTTTTTTTGTATGGACTGATGATCACGCGGGGGGGGGGGGGGGGGTTGAAAAGTCCCAAAAAATGACCACGTGGTTTATGGACAGCCCCTAATGTAACGATTAAGGTGGCCCACAGTTATATGAAAAACAAAAATTTCGAAAAATGCAAGTCTTACCTCCTAAATCAGTTGTTTTGGACACCCAGAAGCTACGTTCAAAATTTGAGCAAAATCAATTAAGCCTAAGGGGGCGCTTAAAACGCTTGAAGTTTGTATGGAAAAACTTGGCCAAATGTAATGCAGAAATTTTATGTTTTCGAATTTTGTCGCTAGGTGGCACTGTAAGCGTTCAATAATCAAACCCTTTGGTATTATTGTAGGTGACTATATGCCAGAGAACTTTGACGAAGACCGCAAAGTGATCCGACGGCTGTGAAAAAAGTTATACTCTAGGAAAAGTGAGGATAAACTTTATTGTTATTTTTCCAATGCATGTAAAGGAATAATATCAATAATGAAATCTCAATACTTTGCCTCACTTTTCCTAGAGTATAACTTTTTTCACAGACGTTGGATCACTTCGCGGTCTTCGACAAAGTTCTTTAGCATATAGTCACCTACAATAATACAAAAGGGTTTATTTATTGAATGCTTACAGTGCCACCTAGCAGCAAAATTCGAAAACTGAAAATTTCTGCACACATTTGCCCAAGTTTTCCAATACAAACTTCAAGCGTTTTGAGTGCCCCCTTAGGCTCAACCGATTTTTCTCAAATTTTGAACGTAGCTTCTGGGAGTCTGGGAGTCAGTTAGCCTAGTGGTTAAGGCTATGGATCGCCAATCCGGAGACGGCGGGTTCGATTCCCGTTCCGGTCGGGAAACATTTCTCGACTCACTAGGCATAGTGTATCATTGGGTTTGCCTCACAATATACGAATTCATGCAATGGCAGGCAAAGAAAGCCCTTCAATTAATAACTGTGGAAGTGCCTAAAAAGAACACTAAGTTGAAGCGAGGCAGGCCAAGTCCCAATGGGGACGTCGAGCCATAAAGAAGAAGAAGAAGAAGTTTCAGTGAATCAGTGATACAGAGTACGGGTCAATATCAATTCGCTACTTATCGTCGTGATATTCATTAGCCTCCAGTGATAGTGAAGGTGGTACAATATCAATAGTCTGACAGCAAGTTAGATTCAAAATTTTCCTCAAGCCAACCCTGGAAACTGCGCTACGGCGCTCATTGTAGCAACGTAGGGACTCAGTTCCTTCAGTAGACGAGACGTTCGAAGGATTTAACTTGTTATTAATAATTGATTGATTGATGTTTTAAATTTCGAATTATTTCCTCCCCTGTCTGTTGTTCTTGCAATCGGTCGATGGGTGACGATCTGACGCTGTTCAGTGCGGTAGCAGCGGCGGTGACGGCCGACCAGGCCAGCCGATTATCCCGAATGTGGCGAAGGTGGCGGACAGTTTCCTTTCCGAACCTAAGCGGGGGTGCGCTAGTTGGTGGGTATTATTCTCCGGCGACAGAGCAGAAAATGAGATTGAAATGACAAAACAGAAAATCCGGAATTTTCTTCGCAGCCAGGCAGGCAGGGTGCGGTGCTGAAAACGTGACATATGCCGTCTCTCCGCTTCTTTCTGGTTACGGAGGTGAGTTTTTCCCCTGCGCGCTGCTTTTAAGGGTTGCGGCGACGATGATGGGGAGGTTTTCCTGCTGAAACTGATGGACCGTCTCCTGTCGTCTGTTGTCTTCTGGCTTTTTCGGTTGATCGTCACTGTCGTTGTTCCGGAGATTGTGTGCTGCGCTTCGGTGATGATAATGAACCTTGTGGCACGTGGAAGGCAAGGGTGCAAAACGGATTTTCTCCCGATATATAATGCTTAAGCTGATGATTCCTTCCTATGGGCTGATGGCCCCCCGGTTCAACTACGCTTGACTGGCGGCGACCTGCTGAGGCTTAAGGTGTCAGTAGTTGGTGTGCGGGTGTCGTCGGGGACAGGAAGGGTGTCACAATGGACTCGGCGGGGATGATGATAATGTGATTTTAATATGTCTTGTATGGTTTTTTGATGACCAAGGAAACTCTTGACCAATTTTTATTTGGTTGAATCGTGTTGTATGTTGCCGGATGAAATGTCGTTTTTTTTCTTATTTTATTTTTAAAAAATGCTACTTGCAGGATATGTTCTCAATACATGTTCATCTTCAAAACCCGCTGAGAAGGCAAATTTGAAGTCCACTTTCTCTTTCCCCTAGTTCAAAGAAAACATAAGGATCTTTCTGTTCCTGGCATCGATAAAATTTGATTGCATAAAAAAGCATACCCACGCAACGGAAACGATTTGTCCTCAACCATCGCACCAGACGTCGACAAAATTAAACGAGCACCCGACCCAGATCCACTTCTTGCCTTGTCTTTCTTTTCTTGCCACTTTCAACAATCCACTCCCATCTCGCGAAAGGGAGCCTGATGGGTCTCGGCATGTCGAGAATCTAATGTCCCATAAAACAGTTAAAGTCGCCCAGTGGTTTGTAAGATTCCTGGAAAAAGTCTGCCACTTCCAGGAATGTACTGCTCTCGCCGACTGTTATCAGCCCTGTCAGTCAGTCGCAGTCGAATGCAAAAGGAGCCCATCATCCGTCCGCGATTCATTCTGACTGACTGTCTTAGTCTTGGTGGAAGTTAGAAACCGAAACAAAGCAACGAGGACCAAAGTTATGGCCAGTCGACGGATTACGAGGTTTTGCTCGATAAAAATTAGATCATGACCCGCATTCTTTCATCTAGAAAGGGTTGTTCGATTTGGCTCATTGCAGATGGTCGTCTTTTTTTGGTGCTTGGGTTAATCACTATTTGAAACAGTTGTTTCTGCGGATAATTATTGTAGGTAACTGCAATTGGTAAACCTTTGAAAGGTCGGTTCTTTGGAAACAAATACGAAAACTTTCGAATAAACGTTCATCTCACCTCAAACGAGTAACCGCACATCCATTTCCTCGCTGTAAAACATGACAACCAATGGCATCGATACTGTTCAATCTTGATGATGTTTGATGTCATCTCGAATAATTGATGGCGGAACATGTGAGCGAGAAAAAAAGCTATTTATTTTTGCAAACTCTTTGTAGATCAACTCGACTGGAAATTATAGCTCTCGGAACAGGTACAAATAAACATTAAATTATTTTATGAACATCATTACCGCTGTTGACCGGTCATGTAGAATGGCCATTTTGACCTCCGGCGGAAGTTGGCCCGGGGTGCAATAACTGACCCCGGAAGGGCACCAGTCATCACAGATATTGTGCTACGGGATGGTATTTTTTCCTCTTGGCTGACGTCGCGTCGGGACTCATGTAGTCGGCTGTAGGCCGCTTGTTTGCGGTCCCTTTTGGGCGAATGTGTGCGTGAGGAAATGAGCTTCCAGTACTCTACGTTATTAATTATTATTTTTTAATTAAAACCAAATTATTTCTGGCAGCCGTGTTGTTTGGTGAAGAGAGATGGAAAAAAATAATTAGCATATTGGATTCATTTTTAATAGATTACACAAACTGCAATTAAAAATAAATGTCAAAGATAACGCTTCGTTGGTTGTTCCTGTTGTAATTTATTAACACTTTATGGTGACGATTATAAATAAAGTCCTAGATCATTTGCAGCCGTTTAGTTGTTCTTTATGAGGCAAATCAGGTTACTGAAAAAAAAAGAAGGAATCACTACTGGAGGAACTTCAGGAGAAACCTCTGGAAGAGGTTACCAGCGGAGCAACCGTTAAATAACTCAAAGAGAAATCCTTGGAAGAATTTTAGGAGGAATATCTGGATACCAAGCATAACATAACTCTGGCAGGAAGGACCCCAGGAGAAATCCCTGAAGGAGCTCCTGAGAGAGTCTCCGTAAGAACTTGATGTATGAATACTTGGAGATCCTCTCAGAGAAATATATGAGTAAACTTTCAGAAGAAACCCCTAAAAAACTCCAGGATAAATCTTAAGATAAATTGCAGGAGCAATCTGATGACGAACTAGAAGGGAAATCATTAGACGAATATCCAAGTTGTTACATATTATTTGTTTGTAATCTATTGTAGCTGTAGGAAAGCTTATAAAGGCAACTAAATAGTTTTATTTTGACGTGTCTTACCCTATAGACTGTTTCAGAAATCATAAATGCACTAACGATTGACTGCTATTTCAATTTGAGTACAATATCTAAAAAGTTTATTCTAGCTATTAGAGTAAATATTCTAACGAAGCAAATGATACCAACTTTGTTGATGTTTCTTGTAAAAGTTCAAAAATAGGGCTCTGTAAACTAGATGATTCAAATTTGAATTCGTACAAAGTGGTAAAAAAGAAGGAAAAGTCCCCATAATATAATATTAAATTTCCAAACACAATGAAAGTTACTGCTTCATCAAGAAAAGGTATTTCTCGATTTATTAAAGTTATTTTCACTGGAATATTTGATCAAAATGCAATTTTTTTTAAATTTCTCAACATCACATACAGTAACAAAAGTTAAGCAAACGAATATCTTAATTACTGCTTACTGCAATCGTTTTTATGGTATAACAAGCTTTGCCATCTGAAGGATTGAATGAGCTGAAAAATAAATTATTTTAAATTAAATGCGATCAGAAAAGTTAATAAACTGTGCGTGCGGTGGTTTTTATATTCCGTAGGAAACCTTGAAAAATAGGAAACTTGATGTCATAAAAAATGTTGTGCGAATGCCTTTATTGATTTTTTGCAGGTTTTGATGAAGGGAATTCTTAGACAACTTTTTGAGTAAGCGAATATGATAAAAAGTTAGATAAAATTTGGTATTTAGTGATAATTAATGTTGAAATCATTGAAAAACAACTTTGTGCATGGGAGCGGACCTGGTATGATGGTTAGAACACTTGACTATAACGTCGAGGACCTGGGATCGAATTCCATTCCCGACAAACTCGCAAAATGTGAGTTCTTTCTTTGGAAGAGAAGTAAAGCGTGGGTCCCGAGATGAACTAGCCTAGGGCTAAAAATCTCGTTAATACAGATAAAGAACTTTGTGTAAATGCAAATTTGAAGAATGAAGTTAATTGTTAGAGAACTCAACTGTTCTTCAAAATATCATGACAATTGAAAGGAAATTCAAAAATATGGGTCACAATATGCTGCAAAAAAATATGAAAGTTAAACAGCACGTAAATTGAAGATCAACTAAAATTTGCGGCAGAAAAATGTAAATCACCAACATTTAACGTCAGCGGTGCAGCCAGCTGCTGGTCAGACGGCTTGTTTACAGATTTTAAAGCATATTCGCTTTAAATTTACATGCATCTGCTATAAATCATGTCAGCCACTCTCCGTCATCAGCTAAACTAACGGCTGCTCGCAGCTCAGGCGGTTTCCTAGTTGTCTCTCTCAGTACTCTCTGCTGCAGCCGGAGCATGTCGGGAATGCGTGCATTATGGTAGAAGCAGTTTAACTTTGACTGTCTGCTCCTCAACAAGTTGAGATAGCCGAGAGAGCTCGGGCGTGCTACTCACACCCCAAGGATCTGAGTTCAATTCTCGCGCGGAGCTCAATTTTTCTTTATGTTTTCCAACAGATATCTGCAATGTAATTTTAAGATCGCACAAAACTTTCCATCATATATGACGGGGTCCTTTTGTTACATTCGATCCGTCATAATTTTACAGGTTTTTTTCGAACTGTGTGTATTCTAAAAAAATGTTGATTGAAATCATCAAAACAGTACATTCCATTTAAAAAACAACGTGTATTTATAATTTCTGAAACAGATTATAGATTAAGGGATGATTTACGTTTTGTGTGTATAGATCTATAGTTCTGGTTAGTTGTCAAACTATTTGGTAAAAGAATTACTGCAAGTCGTATGAAAATCTTATTAAACGCATGAAAAGTGTTTAAATTGTCATTGTTAATTCCGATACGAAAAATTTGACATTGGCCACTTTTTGAATCGAAAAATCATTTGTACAGTAGGGTGCCTGTACCAATTAAGGCACTACCTAAGGAAAACTATCCCAAGTAACATTTTGTGATTTATAATGCTCTATAAGCGATTTTCCCGACCAATTTTATAAAACTGCTAATAAAGCCAACAATTCCATCAAAACCTTCTGATAACCGCTATAAGAACGTAATTCGACCAAGTGGACCACACTTATCGATGTTTTCAAGTAACCATTAAGAGCAACAATAAGTTCGCAATAAAACTTTCATGTTGCTCATTTCTGCTCGAAAACATTGACAGCCAATTTTTTATCCGTGGAAAAAAGGTAAACAAACTTCTGTCGGGATCGCAGCCATAATAGAATTTACTTTAATCGGTAAGCAGAAGTGAATATTATTAGAAGAGTGTGACTCTGGCGATCTATGTTGTGATTAAATTTATGTGCAAGAGCAGTTTCACAGTGAATATTTTGATAATAGGTGCTGAAAACAAACGCGCCTCTCGAAAAGTGCAATTTCCAGCCGATACATGGATTAAAAGTGTATATTTAGTGACCGTTTTTTCTTGAATTTCGCCAAAAATGACTCTCCTGAAAGTGCTTATAACAATGCTTTCCATAATAAGCGGCAAATTATCAAGGTATGTAGTATTTTGATGTGTTTATTAATTCCGCGATGAGGAAAAGTTTTCAACTTCAATATGGCAGCAGCAGCTTCCCAAGAAATAAGTGCGTTCGACAATAAATCAAACGTATCTTCGTTATAGCCACAATAAGTGTAATTGATCGTGATATTACCATATTAAGCTACCAATAAATCCACCTATAGTTACCGCTACTCCCTATGAGATGGCGCACAGTTCGATCAAGAAGAGTACTTCACTATGGTCGATTATGGATGGACAAAAATGTTTAAAGGAATGTCTGAACAAATCACTTTTGATTGTATTTTATTGAAAGCACATTTATTTAGATAGAATTTTGAAATCGCTGTATAATAAATTGAATAATATTTAAACAACCATTAAAATGAAACAAATAATTGGGTCACGGTTATAGTCGGCGTTATTGTTGGCCATCAAATATGACACTGTGCATCTGTTGACATGCTAAGCTTGCAATGATTACTCTTTCAACGTTTATTTTAAGGCACTCTTTACGACCACCATAAAACCGTTCATAAATCAAATAGGTTGCTGCATTGATAAGTTTTGTTATAATTTTATTGATGCTTCTTAGAACACTTCTAGTGTTAAATAAAATTTCAACCGATGGTGTTATCTATGACCGTTATAAAACTCTAATAAAACCAAAATAAATCCAATGAGCGCTGAGAATGTTACTTGGGATTTGTACAAAAATAACGAGAAGCCCAACGAATGTCATCAATATGTTAAAAGATAGCTTAGTTTCTATACTTTACAGAAAAAAATATAGACACAAAGCCAAAACTACTTTTCGTATTTATTACAGCGTGTGCCAATGATAGGAACCCTGTATGGCTACATTTTTTAACTTCGGTTTCTTTTCGCACTATTTGCGTGCATTCCTTATGGGATTAGCCATAGCCGGTATACTATGGAGAAAAAGGGTGCAAAGAAGCCGATTTTTTAAGGAAAATTATTTATTTCTACCATAATTTGAGCAAAATGTGAAGTTTAAATGGGTTCAACCATCTTTTGTGAACGTGATCTATTGTTCTGATTTTTTGCCTTTCTCGTACACCAAGGTGTACCGAAAGGCTATATGTTCACTCCAAAAACGAAAATTTTATAGAGCCTTCGGAGGGGTCAAGTCTTATATACCAATCGACTCAGCTCGACGAGTTGAGATGATGTCTGTGTGTGTGTATGTGTGTGTGTGTGTATGTATGTGTGTGCGTATGTGCGTGTGTGTGTGTGTGTGTGTACAAAAAGGTCACCTCATTTTTAGATAGTAAATATCAACCGATTTCAACGACCGATGGTTCATTCGACGCGGCATATAGTCCCATTGTTTCCTATTGAAAATGGTTCAGATCGGTCAAGCCGTTCCGGAGTTATGGCCATTTAGGTGTTCCGGATCGGTACCCCAGGAAGGGGCCAGATATAAAAACGCTACAAACCCATGCATGCGACACATCAAACCACGGAATTTTGAATAACTTGATGAAAGGTAAGCAGGAAAATAGTCTCAGACCATATCTGAACCGGTAGTGTTCCGGAACCGGTTCCGGGTGTTCCGCCGGAAGTGGCCAAATATGGAAGTGAACCAAACCCATGCATGCGACACATCTAACAGCGGCTTTTTCGATAACCTGATGAACAGTAGGTAGAAAAACATTGTCAGACCATATCTGAACCGGTAGTGTTCCGGAACCGGTTCCTGGTGTTCCGCCGGAAGTGGCCAAATATGAAAATGAACCAAACCCATGCATGCGACACATCAAACAGCGGCTTTTTCGATAAACTGATGGACAGTAGGCAGGAAAACATTCTCAGACCATATTTGAACCGGTAGTGTTACAGAACCCGTTCCAGATGTCCTGCCGGAAGTAGCCGAGTATAAAAGTTAAACAAACCCTCACATGCGACGCATCAAATCGCGGCTCTTTAGGCAACCTGATAAACCTTTAGCAAGAAAATAGTTTCAGACCATATATGGATCAACCGATAGTGTTCCGGAACCGGTTCCAGGTGTCCCGCCGGATGTGGTCAAATGTGGAAGAGAACCAAACTCATGCCTGCGGCACATTCAACAGCGGATATTTAAATTATTTGATGAACGATTAGCAAGAAAATAAACTCCGACCACAACTAAGATCTCTTTAAAGACTACCGATAGTGTTCCGGATCCAATCCAGGGTGTCCCGCCGGAAGTGGCCAAATGCCAAAAGGCACCAAACACATGCATGTGACACATCAGATAGTGGCTTTTCAGATAACTTGATGAACGGTTAGCAAGAAAATAGGCTCAGACCACATTAGACAGTATCGGTAGTGATCCAGAACCGTTTCAGTTGTTACGCCTGAAGTGGTCAAATGCACAAATGATCCAAATCCATCCATTAGACGCATCAATTCATGGCTTTTTAGGTAGCCTGATGAACAGTTAGCAAGAAACTAGTTTCAAACCATACAAGGGATAATCGGTATTGTCCCGGAATCGGTTCCGGGTGTCCCGCTGGAAGTGGTTAAATGAAAAAGTGATCCTAACCCATGCATGCTATACATCAAATCGTGACTTTTTAGATAACCCGATAAACGGTTAACAAGAAAATTGGCTCAGACCGCATTCAAAACTACCGGTAGTGTTCAGGATTGGGCTTCTCGGGTATCATACCGAATGTGGCCAAATACAAAAGTTAACCAAACCCATGCATGCGACACATTAAACCGCGGTTTTTTTTAAATAAAGGAACGTCCATAAATTACGTCACATAAATTTTGACAATTTTCAACCCCCCTTTTCCTTATGTCACACTTTTTGTATGAGGCCTCTAAAGTTTTAGTATGGGTCGTCACACTTTGCCGAACAACCCCCCCCCCCCCTCAAAGCGTGACGTAATTTATGGACGTTCCCTAACCTGAGGAACGATTAGCAAGAAAATAGGCTCAGACCACATTAGAGGCTACCGATAGTGATGCAGAACCAGCATTGGGTGTTTCACAGGAACTATAAAGGTGAACAAAGTCAATGCAAGCGATAAATATGTGTAAGAGTATATCATCTTGACTAAACTAAGACCACATATATACAGACGTCTCACTCTACTCACTAACCATCGTGCTTGTTTCAACGGTTGTATCAAATATAAATAAATCAAGCCTAACTTTACCAAACACCGTATGTAACATAGAGTAATGCGGGGCAAAAGTTCGCACCTAACAGTCTTTATCAAATAACTATTAAACAAAAAGAAAATAATATCGTTGTTTCTCGTTAAACGAATCCCTGTCCTGTTACCTTCGAAACGTAGTACCAGATTTTTTCACGTTCCTTTGGTAGTTCTAGTAATAAAAATTTTAATTCAAGTACTCAAATGCGAACTTTTGCCCCATAGTTTGAAGTTCATTCATGTTCACCATTTCACTCTATGCACGAAATGTGTTTCTTTCAATTCATGACATTACATGTCAATTGGAACACGGCCTGGTACTCAGCTTAAGAATACAGTGTATTTTATGAACACTTCCAAAACTTATAACAAAGAGCGTTACTGAAGTTGTTAAAATACATTGTGAAGTAATTACAGTTGTAAGTGTTACACAAAATACTTGAAAAAAAAAACAAATGTGCTGCACAACTTTTGAACGGGACTGTAATTTTATTCTAACCTTCGTCAGTATGGTGAAGAATTATAAGTATGAATTTACAAACTAAGCTATGAAAGACCCCCAAAATAAGAAGAACAACATAATATTCCCAAAAACTTTCAAAGGTTGACATGAATATGGCGAAAAAATGTTCCAAAATGTTTTTCACACACTGATAGTCTTATAATCGATTTTCTTCCAAAAATAAGTTCAAATCCTTTTTCAGATCGATTTAAAGATGCATACTACACATATGATACATAATATTAGTTTCTATACGAAATGTTTTGTAACTATATTGATGCTCTAGATTCAGTAATATAGTGTGAACTTTTGCCTCACAGCTACTGCGAACTTTTGCCTCACTGTCGAGGCTTTAACAATGTTCCTTCCTACAAGAATCACTTGAATCTTTTTGTTTATTCGAGTTCTTCTTCTTCTTGGCGTAACGTCCTCACTGGGACAAAGCCTGCTTCTCAGCTTAGTGTTCTATGAGCACTTCCACAGTTATTAACTGAGAGCTTCCTCTGCCAATGACCATTTTGCATGTGTATATCGTGTGGCAGGCACGAAGATACTCTATGCCCAAGGAAGTCAAGGAAATTTCCTTTACGGAAAGATCCTGGACCGACCGGGAATCGAACCCGTCACCCTCAGCATGGTCATGCTGAATACCCGTACGTTTACCGCCTCGGCTATATGTTTATTCGAGTGCACCTCTCGAATTACTATGGAATGACAATTCTCCGACATCAAGAGTTTTAGTAAATCTTCTTCTTTCGATCATTACAAATTCTTATTACAAAAGGTCTAAAAATTACATCAAAACAGCTAGAAACACATTTGTTTACATAACTCTGCCACTACATAACGAAATCGTTCCAGTGTTTATTGACGAGTATCTGGCCTGACAATGCAATGTGTCGAATCCATACAAGTTTGCCTGGGTTTTTAATTCGTGCGCAGAGAAAGACCCACTGCGAACTTTTGCCCCGCATTACTCTATGTAAACAAAAAAAGATTTTCACATGAGGCGCTGAATTTCGTAAAGGATTACTTGTATCACTCACCTTTGATAGTGAAGGTGCTCATGCAGTCAACTGAAAATTCTGATATTTTTCAGCTCTGTATTTACGTTTAACATAACGTCGGAATATGTTCCATTAATTAGTTTCCCAATTTTATTAAAATTATTGCTTTACTAAATAAAGTATTCTCAGGATTTAGGAACAGTTCGGATTACGTCGACGGAAAGATCATGCTTCGGAATGATGGCCCATGCACAGAAATTTTCTAAACAAAGCAATAGTGGAAGATTCCATAAACAGGGACCGAATTGTAGACCACCTAATAGGTAGTAGAATGTCCGCATCACGACGGTTTCAAACCGAATAGACTCATATATATATATATATATATATTTTTTAGAATAAGAAAATCTGCAACAGATACCCAAGAGGTGGTTCGTCGGGTGATGTGGGGATCGACCCACTAAAAACTCATTCTCTCTCTTCCTTACCTTCGCGGTACGCCCGTTAGGGATGACTTCGAGAAGGGGGGGGGGCCGTACATGAGTACACTCTAATAGTAAGCGTTCCACCAGCTACCGCCTTAAGTTGTTCACTCTCCCCTGGAGGCTCGGGTCCTGGCTAGTACTTAGACTACCCGTTGTACTCAAGCTCCTGGATGGGGAAGGGGGGCCAACTCAACTAGCTGTTGTTCGGCTCGCCATTTACTCTGTAGTTCAAGTACGATTCGAGAAACCGTGGATCTACCTGTGGTGACCACTGCCTGCTGTTCAGACTTGCGGTTGTTTACCACCACCACCTCCGTTTTGTGGTGCGCGAGTGCCAAATGTCTCGACCTCATCCAATCCTCCACTATGCCAATTGCGTGAGTTGCTGTCAGTTCCACTTCCTCTATCGACTCGCCGTATACCACGAGGGTAATATCATCGGCGAAGCCGACCAGCTTTACGCCCGGTGGAAGTTTGAGCCTCAATACGCCATCATACGCCGCGTTCCATAGTACCGGGCCCAAGATGGACCCCTGCGGTACCCTTGCGGTGATTTTGTAGCTCCTCTCGCCTTCCTCGGTGTCATAAATTAGCACTCTATTCTGGAAGTAGCTCTCCAATATTCGGCATAGGCTAACCGGGACTCCTAGGTGGTGTATTGCGCACTCAATGGCGGTCCAACTGACGCTGTTGAATGCATTCTTAACGTCCAGCGTGACGACCGCGCAATAGCGGATTCCTGTTCGCTTCTTTTGGAGCGCTATCTCGGCCGTTTTGGTTACAGCCCTAATAGCGTCCACCGTCGATCGACCCTTCCGGAAGCCGAACTGGTTATCCGAGAGACCAGAGTCATCGGGTTTCTCGGTATAGACCATCAGCCTCGACAGAATGATCCGTTCCAACAGTTTTCCGGCGGTGTCCAGCAGGCAGATAGGTCTGTATGCCGACGGGTCGCCAGGTGGCTTCCCGGGTTTGGGCAGTAGAACCAATCTTTGCCTTTTCCACCTCTCCGGAAATTCGCCTCTGTCTAGGCACATCTGCATAGCCATTCTGAACATGTCAGGCTAAGCCTCGATGGCCTATGTCGGGATACCGTCCGGACCCGGAGCCTTGTTCAACTTAAGCGACTTCGCTATTGCAATGAGTTCGTCGTTCGTCACCGGGGCTATAATATATATAAAAACTTCCGTATGACATTCTTGAGTTTAGCAAAGCCATCTTGACAAGGAAACCTTGACCGATTGAACCCCTGAAAAAGCCCCATATGGACCGAAATGTCGGAAAAAAATCATAAACTAGTGTTTTCGAATTCTCCAAAAGACTGCAAAGCCAACATTCTGAAGCAAAACTATCCCAGTCGTATCCCGACCAAGGAAAGATCATGAGTACATGTTCGACGAGAAAGGCACTATCACCACTAGGTGGATTAATCTGGGTTTTTTCTTGATGATTTACATCATTAAAGGATAAAAATCAACTATGGCGAATATTTGGCACTATAGCTATAACTGGTACACTTACCCTAATGTGTACAGCATTATTTTAGTTCAGCTATCATTACTATTATAAAGCAACAATTCAGCAGGCATGCTTGTTTGCGACTTGCGATTGTTAGTTGGGTGGTCTACATCGTAAGGCAATGGCCAAATCACGGTGTCAAAGTATCAAGTATAAATACTGTTTAGCCTTAATATGTATGCACACAAAAAATGCCTATGAAATATTTTAGTCTTCTGATTATGAATATATAAACCAAATATTTATCATTTTTGAAGAAATGTCCGAGGAACATGTGACTATCAAACTCGAAAATTTGATAGCGTGTAGCCATAAAGCCATTCTCGTGATTTCTGGAACTGTCTTATAGGCCTTACAACACTGGCATAACTGAAACCGAAGGCAACTGTTTGCATCACATTCACAGCTTTTCCCGCATTACAGCTTTCCCGGTTTGGAGATCTTTTTGAGTTTGTTAAGCTTCAGTTATTCACCAGTGGCTAGTTCCTACACAGAAAAAATCTGAAAAATACACTTATATATTGGAACGTTTAAATGTCCAATTCATTTTATTCGATTTTACATAAAAGAATGTCTTGCATGCAAAATTGCAAGCAAGCTCCACTACTGCAGACCTCTGCAGATAACCTGTCAATCCAAAGGAGTTCATTTTGTTGCAACGAACTCGATGTAACAATTTTGAGCTTTGTAGCTTCTCTTGAGAACATGCTCGTAGAGAAATTTAGGAGCTCGAAACCAGCGACTGCCGGAAGTGATGTCAAGGCCTTTACTCCACCTTATAGGCTCATTAAACACATTCATATCCAAGTAACACACTTGTCCCAGAAAAGTCACGACAGCACAGGTTTTGTTGCACAGAAGTCATTGTGACTTAATTCTAACAAATAAATACTTACTTGATAGAAGTAAGTTACAGTTACTTCTGCGTAACCAAAACCTGCCCAGCCGTGACTCTTCTGTGACAAGTGTGTTACATGGGTACTAAATAGGCTGTGAAACGCACAACGCTGGGTGGATCAAAATCAAGTATTCGTATCTGTGAAGAAGTGTCTAGCTTGTTTGTGACTTCGGAAGGATTGAATCAGTGTGATGCTCTTTTGAATTAACTGTTCAACGCTTGAAGAAGCGATCAGGTCTGGCATGCAGAGGAATGACGCTTTAATCACGCGGTTGCTTATGCTGCTTGGCTTTGTGAATGATATTGATCTCGTCGGCATCTTTCGAGGACAGTGGACGAAGCTTATGCTCCACTGAAGAAGGAGACAGCAAAGATAGACTTGACGATAAACGAAACCGAGACAAAGTACATGATTGCGGGTTGAGACAGCCCAAGTAACAATCCTAATTCTATTTGGTTTTATTTGTTTTTATGATAGTTTTATCGGAACATTGCATATTCTTGTTGATCTTATCGGAGTTTCAGCTGAGCACAACTATTCTTCATCAAAATGTGGTTTTAAAAACACCTCCAAGAATACTTGAGGTTCAGTTCATAAAACCATAAACACAACAAGAACTGTTGAATTTTCAGTTTTATAAGGTTCTTGTAGTTATCTTCAATCATCCGTTCTTGATCAAGAGCAACTGTTCTCGCATAAGAACAGTTTGGTTCATGAAAAATACAAGAAAAAACTCAAGCATCAGATTTTGATTCTCATCGTTCCATTATTGCTGCCAATCAAGAATACCTACCCGGAAACCCAACCGCGACGCGGTGCAGTGCCAAGTTCCTCCGGTTGCAACATCCGAAATTAGGTTGGTTTGGTCATCCAGGACGTCGATTCCCTTGTAATCGGGAGTCAAATAATCGACCTGCAAAATCACTTAGGGTATCGCGCCACTTGGGCGGTGGCTTCTATATTCGTCTGTTTTCCACTAAAACTCAGTCAATTTTGAACCAATTGACTTGAAATGTTGTACACGGGTAGATACTATACCTATGTTGTGTCAATTGGTTCAAATTTGACTGAGTTATAGTGGAAAACAGACGAATATAGAAGCCACCGCGCAAGTGGCGCGATTCCCTACCTGTTGGAAATGCTGACCGGAGGAATAAGGCGCTGCACCACATCAAGGCCGGTTCCCGAAAACGGTCTGCCTGGTTGGCAACGGTACCGGGCTGATGATTAAATTCATCGCACGAAGCTCACAAAATCCACCGCGGTGCGATAATTTGTTGTTTGTTTACAATTTGGCGTACATGATTTATGACGTTCTCGGCGGAGTTTGCATAAACCTACATCAAGAACGTTATAAACCTGAGTACTCTTGAGTAATACTTCTTACCCTTGCATAAGATGTAATAAATTTAAGACGTTCTTGATGGAGGCCAACCAGGCTGCATTGAGAACGTTATAAATCCTAGTATTCTAAAGTTTTGCTTTCAGCTCTGGCATGAGTTGAAAGAAATTTAAGACGATCTTATGGTGATGTTGATTAAAACCATCGATGATGGACCAACCACCGGCCTAGATTTCAATGGAAGCCATGTTGAGAAAACTCATGAGCAATGTTCGCATGACCAGGAATAATATTTTTAAATATTTTATTAGTGCGTTATAATGGAAGCGCGTTGCAATTTTTGGAAGTATCTTGCAACATATATACGATGAATTTTGCTTGGCATTTGGCATCCTTGCTTCATCCCGGAAATATTTCCATTTTGTGTAATAAATTAATCCCGATTACAATAATGTGTCATTTTCATTGTGTTTTTAATTTCAATTTAATTCACCAAACTTTTCTGTCGACATAAAAGCTGCATCAGCAACGACACTGGCAAATTTATTATCGTTTTATCGTGCACTTGAAGATTTCTACAAGGACGCGCCTTGAGGACAACTTGGGAAGTACAACAAGTTTTAAGAGAAATTTAAAAACAATTCTCCAAGAGCATCTTAGGATGGGCCTCTTTGATCTTATAGCGGGTTTATGGTTGAGTTGATGTCGTGTTGTAGAGCAATTTGGTTTATGCATGGTTTTAAAGAAAAGGTGTTGAAGAATACTTCAAAAGCATTATAAAATTAATTTTGTTACTTGGGAGAGGCAGACCTAAAGGTGTTGGTTCTGA
The DNA here is from genome assembly GCF_035046485.1 of Aedes albopictus. Lineage (NCBI taxonomy): Eukaryota > Metazoa > Arthropoda > Insecta > Diptera > Culicidae > Aedes > Aedes albopictus. Next base: position 295,993,152 of record NC_085137.1, read on the forward strand.
GGTAGTTATTTGAAGTTGTTAACGAATTTATTTATCTTGGAACACTTGAGACATGACGTGACAATGACGTTTCCCGTGAAGTGAAATGGCGTTTTGTAGCCAACGAAATTGGCCATAGGCAAGACGCGCCAACTAGGTCAAATTATTGGTGGGAATGGGGGAAAGGGTTGGCAAAGCCTGTTTTTTTTTCTGATATTTTGTATAGAAAAATTGAAAAGTCGTCAAATATTGGCAAACCGATTCTTGACCCCCTAAGTTGGCGCCTATGATACAGGTATATAAGACGCTGATTCTTCCGGTAGCCCTCTACAGCCACGAGGCGTAGACAGCTGAGAAGGTAGACCGAAAAGCTTTCGAAGTTTTTGAACGTAAGGTGCTGCGGCCTATTAGGGGTTCATATAGCCAACGCGGTGTTCGCCAGGATATTCAGCATGACCGATCATGCGGTGCATGAACTTCTAGTGGAAATTTACTTGACTTTCTGTGCATATAGTTATACATAGTACCTTCGTGCCGGCCACACAATATACACATGGTCATTTGCCAGAGGGAGCTATTAGTTAATAAACATGGTAGTGCTCATAGAACACTAAGCTGAGAAACAGATTTGTCCCAGTCTCAGATTTATTCGTTTTTCATATCGACCAAAAAAAATCTCTGTGCACGCTAAAACCACTCAGCACCTAGAATGTGTAAGCCCTACTCATAAGTGCATAATTTCCAGACCACACAAAAATGTGTAACAGTTACACATTCACAAAAACAGCTCGTACACTCGTCTAGATGCGAAATGTTGATTCTTTTTTTGTTTTCCAAGGTCACTAGTAAACCTAGCTAGATTGCCGTTCAAAAATTTTTGCGAATTTAACGATTTTCCGGACACAGGAGCTGATTTTGTAAATGTGCAAGGGTTACACATTTTTGGTGTAGTCTGGAAATTATGCACTTTAGTATTGAGCGGCGTTAGCGTGTGAGTGAGACTTCTGCCAGGGAGTACTTCACAATTTTTTCCTAAGAAAGTAATATTTGAGCAAAATTTCTCCAGTGATTCCGTCAGAAATTTCACTAGAGATATTTAAAAAAATCCTTCTTATACCAGACATTTTTCAATTGATTCTCTCAGAAGATCTTGCATGGATTCTTAAGAAATTCGTCGTGAGATTCCTTCAGAAATTCTTGTAGATAATTCGGAAATTTTTCAAAGTTTTTTTTTTGAAAATCTAGCATAAATTGTTCAAGAAATTAATTCAGGGATTTTTACAGTAATTCGTTTAGAAATTGTTTCAAATCATCATTTTGATATTTTTTTTTCAGAAATATCTCATGGGATTCCGTTACAAAATTCTTTGTGGAGTTATCTGCAATTCTTCCAAAATTTCCTTTGAAAATTCCTCCAGAGAATCTTCCTTGGAAATTTTTCGAAAAAATCCCACAGAAATTCGCCAGGGATTGTTTTGGGAATTCCTCTACAGAAGTTCTACCATGGGATAGGGCCCATATAGCCGAGGCGGTAAACGCACGGGTATTCAGCATGACCATGCTGAGGGTGACGGGTTCGATTCCCGGTCGGTCCAGGATCTTTTCGTAAAGGAAATTTCCTTGACTTCTTTGGGCATAGAGTATCTTCGTGCCTGCCACACGATATACGCATGCAAAAATGGTCATTGGCAGAGGAAGCTCTCAGTTAATAACTGTCGAAGTGCTCATAGAACACTAAGCTGAGAAGCAGGCTTTGTCCCAATGAGGACGTTACGCCAAGAAGAGAGAGAGAGAAGTTCTACCATGGACATCTTCACAATGTCCTCCAAGGATTCCTTCAAAAACTCTTGCACAGATTCCACTTCAAAACTCTCGCAGGGTTCGCCGTCCACGGATTTATTCATAAATTTATCCAGATAAGTTTCCAGGATCCATTTTTCCATGTATTTGATCAGGCATTAGTATATGGATTCCTGCACAAATTTCTTCAAGAATCTTAATAGAAAATATTCCTTGAATGCCCCCCAAGGATTTCTTTAGAAATTTTCCAGAGACTTATTTAAAAATTCCTCTCGGTAAAGTTCTCAAAAAAATCTCTCATCTCTAGAGATTTGTTTAGGAAATTTCTCCAAAAACGTCTTTGAAAATTTTCCATGGATTTCTTTAGAAAACCTTCAATAGATTAGCTCAATATTTCCATATTGAATCCCTTTAGAAAATCGCGTAGAAAATTTTCCAGGCATCCTTCCTGTTATTCTTTTCGAAAATCAACCACAGTATCTTTGAAATATTCTTCCAATACTTGCAGCCCAGATTCGGGTCACTTTCGTAAAACATGCAAAAGTGAGTTGCTGATATCTTCGCCATCTATAGTGAAATTTTATTTCTTTTTGGCTCATTTCAAAGATCATGAATTAAATTTACGTTTGTTGTCTTTAAAGTTAACACATTCATCACATTTCAAAATATGAGGCAATTTAACGTTAAGTTTAAGCACAGATAACAGACGTTTATGCTTATATTGGCAATGTGTGTAAAAATGCTCAACAGCCATTTTGTATGTAACGAGCAGCTGAAACTCATGTGGCAATCATTTAGAGATGGCGCAGTGATCGATAGTCAGTGATCGCTTTCAAGATTGCATGCACTACGCAATTTTACATTCAAGATTGTATTCGATCTTGAATGAAACTGGAACTTTGAACTATTCTTGCATTCAGTTTAGATGTAATGTCGCAATCAGTTGAGTAGATGGCGGTAGTGAGCCAACGTATATCATTTTGAACATTTACACAGGATTCTGCGAAAAATTTGTACTAGCATAAACATCTGTTATCTGTGGTTTAAGTATGTAAATTTTAACAAATATATGTGTTTTTATGTCTATGCAGTAGGTACCATTCATTATGTTTCAAATGAGCCAAGAAGAATTAACATTGAATGAAAGATGACAAAGATATCAACTAATTACTTTTCCATGTTTTACGATACAGCAGAAAACTTGTAATGTATTTTGGACAAAACATATTTTAAGCGTTCTAGATGATTGTTAAGAGATTGGCTGCCTAATGCATCTTTATTGAACATTTTCCATTGCAATAAGACTTTTAAATTTCATCCAAGTATTAATTCAACGATTTTGAGGTGAGTATTGTATGTGACTGTGAAGTGTATGTCGTTTTGCATGTATGTGCATTTGAGGGGTTTTAGTGAAACAATTTAAATTTTCGATAATTTTTAAGTAAATTCTTAATTGTTAAGCGTATTTTCAACGTAAGTCATCAGATCAGGGTTTGTTGGATCCAATAACACTGCGCAACATTTTTTTGTCTCAAGAGCAAACTTATGTGTCTCTGACAGATTTTGAGTCGCTGAATCCGAATCCGGGTTCAGATTTGCTCGAGCACGTCACAATTTTGAGCTATGCCCCAATTAATAGGGCAAAATATGCGATTTTGGGCTTTTTTGACCGCCAGCCATTAAGCATGGAAATATTTTTTTTAAACAACCAAAAGGTAAATTGGTCAATTAACATCTAAATTAACGACTCATGCAAAATATTTCGTTTTACCAAATCGAATTTGATAGTTTTAAGCGATTTATGTTAGGTACGATATTTCCCATACAAGTCACCCTCCAAAAGTTGCATGCAAGTTTGCTTACTAACATAAAATGCTTAAATCTATCAAATTTGAATAAGTAAAACCACAGATAACAGACGTTTATGCTTATATTGGCAATGTGTGTAAAAATGCTCAACAGCCATTTTGTATGTAACGAGCAGCTGAAACTCATGTGGCAATCATTTAGAGATGGCGCAGTGATCGATAGTCAGTGATCGCTTTCAAGATTGCATGCACTACGCAATTTTACATTCAAGATTGTATTCGATCTTGAATGAAACTGAAACTTTGAACTATTCTTGCATTCAGTTTAGATGTAATGTCGCAATCAGTTGAGTAGACGGCGGTAGTGAGCCAACGTATATCATTTTGAACATTTACACAGGATTCTGCGAAAAATTTGTACTAGCATAAACATCTGTTATCTGTGGTAAAACAAAATATTTTGCATGAGTCGTTAATTTAGATGTTAATTGACCAATTTACCTTTTGGTTGTTTAAAAAAAATATTTCCATGCTTAATGGCTGGCGGTCAAAAAAGCCCAAAATCGCATATTTTGCCCTATTAATTGGGGCATAGCTCAAAATTGTGACGTGCTGGAGCAAATCTGAGCCCGGATTCGGATTCAGTGGCCCAAAATCTGTCAGAGACACATGAGTTTGCTCTTGAGACAGCCCTAAAGTTATTTTTTGTTACGCTTTGTAATCGATATTGAGAAGTATCCACTTTTAATAGCTCTCCGGAACAAGACATACATCGCCGTGCATGTCCAAATTACATACCGTAAATCGGGGTCAAATTGATCAGCGAGGTGCAATTGATCATTCGTGTTGGGATAGATTTCGACGGAGTTCCTTGCAGCAAAGCAATGGCCCAATGTGGGGTGGTAATAAGCTTAAAGCTAAAAAATGTTTATTTAGGTTTAGCATAAGTTTAGCAATAATGATTATGTGTACTAACAATTTAGTTTCCGTACTATCTCAATACAATCTATCTCACAACCTAGCCGTATACTAACTGTTTAACTAGCCTGTAAGTTTAACACGTAAGTACGCTAATTACGTTAAAAATAGATTCTAAGTTACCTTTCTGTTTATTCTAAATAATTCCAAATACTCGAATCCAAATACAAATCGATTTCACCAAATCTGTTTATCAATCTATCAGTACAACTGTAGTAGTCCTCAGTTCAATTTTGCCCGTCATCGTTGTTGACTGATGGTGCCTCCCGTATCGCCCGTTGGATGTATTGTGGCGCATGAGTTACCGACAGTGGGCTGTGCGGAGAACAATTCGGGTACTACATTGTAATTCCATACTAGGAACTCTTGAGCGTCGTAATGATCTTAAACTTTTTACGTCACTCGTAGATGTCTGGAGATGAGTGTAGACTTTTATTTATTTAGAAAAAAGTTAGTTTAGCCTTTTATTTTTTTAGGAATTTGCAATGTATTTCTCGTTTAGCTCAAATCATTGCTACTAAATAGTCGATTGCTAATAGGACTTCCCGTAAACTCTCTGTTTTAACATTTTTGTGGAGTCTTGATTGAGAAGTTATGTAGCTAAGCAGACCATTGAATAGTTTAAAAAACCCAAATTTATCCACCTAGTGGTGATAGTGCCTTTCTCGTTGAATATGTTCTCACGATCTTTCCGTCGACGTAAGCCAAATTGTTCTGAATCCTGATACTTTATAAGAAAGCAAGCATTTTATAAAAGTCATCATTGAATTGACTTAAAAATTATTGATGGGACATAGTCCGACGTTATGTTCAACGTTTGAGCACTGAGCAGAGCTGAAATATATCAGACTTCTCATTCAATCAATATCAAGACGATATTTACAAGCTAAGATATAACATTTTATACAATCACAGATCACTGCGGTTTTTTCTGCACACTAAAGACTATAGTTTATTATCATATCATAGGTTACAACATTCATGTAAAATTTGACAAAAAAAATGCAAGCATTACCATTACTATTCATTAGGTTACCTAAACAACACGATTTGATGTATCGCCTGCATGGGTATGGATCACTTTTGCATTTTACCACTTCCAGTGGGACCCCGATTAGATGTGTCGCATGCATGAGTTTGGTTTACTTTTATATTTGCTCACTTTCGGCGGGGCAACCGGAATGGATTCCGGAACAGTACCGGTAGTTTCTGATGTTATCTGATCCTATTTTCTTGCTAACCGTTCACCAGGTTATCGAAAAAAAAACAGATTTGATGTGTCGCATGCACGGGTTTGGTTCACTTTCATATTTGGCCATTTCCGGCGGGACATCCGGAACCAGATCACTACCGATTCAGATAAGTTCTGACAATATTTTTCTGCTAACTGTTCATAAGGTTATCGAAAACGCCGCGGTTTGATATGTCGCATGCATGGGCTTAGTTCACTTTTATATTTGGCCACTTCCGGCAGGATACCTGGAACCGGTTCTAGATCACTACCGGTTCAAATATGTTCTGAGAATATTTTCCTGCTTACTAGGATATCAAAAAAGCCACCATTTGATATGTCGCATGCATGGGTTTGGTTAACTTTTATACTTGGCCACCTCCAGCGGGACATCTGGAACCGGTTCCGGAACATTACCGGTTCCGATATGATCTGAGAATTTTTTCCTGCTTACTATTGATCAGGTTATCGAGAAAGCCGCGGTTTGATATGTCGCATGCATGGGTTTGGTTAACTTTTATGTTTGGCCACTTTCGGCGGAACACACGGAACCGGTTTCGGGACACTACCGGTTCAGATAAGAACTGAGACCATTTTCATGGTTACCATTCATCAAGTTATCGAAAATGCCGTAGTTTGATGTGTCGCATGGATGAGTTTGTAGCGTTTTCATATCTGGCCCCTTCGTGGGGTACCGGTCCGGAACACCTAAATGGCCATAACTCCGGACCGGCTGGACCGATCCGAACCATTTTCAATAGGAAACAATGAGACCGGATTCCGCGTCGAATGAACCGTTGGTCATTAAAATCGGTTGAGGTTTACTGCCAAAAAGTGATGTGAGTTTATTTGTACACACACATACACACACACATACACACACACATACATCACCTCAATTCGTCGAGCTGAGTTGATTGGTATATGTGACTCGACCCTCCGGGCCTTCTCTCAAAAAGTCATTTTTGGAGTGAACATATAGCCTTTCCAGTACACTTGGTGTACGAGAAAGGCAAAAAGTTCATTTTATGATGAATTAGTCATTTATTGTGATAGAAATCACTTATTTCAAATGGAATTTCCTATCCTTAGGCGATTAAGGGAAAATTTCAAAATTTAATTTTGGATTTAAGGTATTAAATTCACTAGTTGTGAGATTTTAAACGCGTTATTCGGGTTTAGAAGAGCAAAATTAAGCTGAGAAGGATATTTTCCTTTCCAACCGATGTTTAATTGTATACTGATCAATTTCACCCCAAAGTGGCATTTCCAATTTTTTTGATATTTGGAGTTATTTAACTTACAGTTTAAATCTGTTGAACAAAATTCTGTCACATGGGTCCATGAAGATCCACTGGGTATTGGTTTTACAGAAATTCTTTTGGCAATATTAGAATTGTCACTGATGTTATCCGCAAAAGTTGTTTTAAAGTGATCAATTTGACCCCGGATTACGGTACATGTCCAAATTATATGTTTTACCCTAATTGGGTAGATTTGTGATTCCGTGCAAATCATTACAATAAGTGTCGCAGAAATTTAGATAGACCAAATGTTAAGATATGAGCGGTGCCCAATTCTAAATGTTCTGCGCTCATTGAAACCTTAAATTGTCCCAATCGTTTGTAACGAATGAACGTGTTCCTGACCTTCAGCAGCTTTAGCGCCACTCTCCGTGGGGAGAGACTGCTGAGGCTGTTTGGGGGCCCGGCTGAGGCTCTTCAAATAGGGCGAGTTAATAGACCGCTCAAACACTCGTAAACATTCCAACGAAACCCAAATGCTGCCAAAAAGATGTTAACTATCAAATTCAGGAGAAAAATGAAATTTAGGTAAAGAAGCAAAACAAAATACTATGGAAAAAATAACCCAAGATCGGAGGGATAGCCAAAAACTATAAAATTAATCCAATTCAAACAAGAACTATTTGATTTGTCAACCGTCCCAGACGAAATTCTAGCTTGCTTCTAAATTCGTGTATTTAAAATTCAAAACGATACAGAGGCCTATCAGCAAGCTTACGAATGGTGACGTCACTCAAATTAACTAGTCCTGTTCTTCTTATTATCTATTTCTTCCCTTAAATCTATCTTATCATCTATCTGACCTTCGTTCGGCGATTCTCGACGGGAACAACCATCCGACGATATCCCTCGAAGTGAACTGCTCGGTGGAGTTGCCCTAATCTCACTCGGCGGGCAATTTGGATCGATGATGCGCACGTGATTGGTTATTAATATGCTCGGTATGCTTGTCGAGACGTAGACGGTACTCACACGACACCGCGGTTTGCCAAATGGGTAGCACAGACACGCAGCGGGTTTGAGTCGCCGCACTGCGGTGCGGTGTACCCGCACGACCCTGTTGCGATGATTTTGGCGCTTTCAGCTCTCTCTCTTCTCACGGCAGTGGTTGTTGTTGTTGCGCCCGGTAAGTTTGGTACGGACGGTGCGACACGAGGCGGTGGGTGGTGGTTTGGAGGTGATAATCTCGTTTTTCGTGAGTGCTCCGCTCACTAATCGAGAACCAGGGGTCCACAAACCGGAAGGAAGTTTCCAAACCTAGGAAAAATACCCGCATTGATCAGCGAGTATTCTGATCAATGGGTTTCCAACTCATTAGCCCATAACAAATTACTAACAAATTTTCCATTGGGCTTACCGTCTTTGGTCCGAGCTTCAACTACCGGACAGTCTCAAGACACGTTCTTCGAGCACTATTCTTAGCGTGTTCAAATATTCTATTTGAAAGAAAAAACTACCAAAATAGAATTCACTAGTATTGCACATACAGAAAAGTCAAAATTTGCTATCTTACTATTACAGAAATTCAACGTCTAACGCACTGTTGAATTTTCACTTGGCTTCGTATGATCTTCTTAAGTATGACTTTTCTTTCAGAATCACGTCTGTTCTAGTCAGCGATCTAATAGAACTTGTTCTACAAAGGCGCACAATAAGCGCAATTACCAACGAGGAAATAGCTATCAATTTTGTGGGGAACACAATTTTCTTTTGTTCTTTGGTTCCGATCGTGCATCCTTCTTCCGCTCATAGTGCACTATATTTTTTTAGGCGCATCTAACTTGCATAGGGAACTACTGGGTTGCCTTGAACGAACAGTTAAACTCTTTTTGCGCATTAGGAATTTTAGGCAGAATGAGATCCTGAGTGGAGGTACTCACAAATTCAAATTTTTACGAAAGATTCAATAGTCTCATCACTTTCCACAAGAGTTCGCTCTAGCAGCTTTTTTGGTCAGGCTAACACATTTAAAATCAGGACATACTTTTTTGTTACACGTTAAAAATCGAACCAGAGAATACCGCCATAGTTACCACAATTTGTAGTAAATAAATGTCTTAACTAAAGCGAGAAGTATTCAAAGCTCAGCTGTCAACCAGCTAAAACTGCATCATCATTTTGGAACCGTTTACACAATTCCATACCTACATGCAACAGTTCGTATGACTTGGAAATAAATCTAAGGTGCGCTCTCCTCAGTCATGACTGGGTGCTTTGTTAATTTGAGTAGATGACAACCCACGCGCGGCTCACACACTTCAGTTCCCCGACTGCGACTATTGACGCATGGAGCTGCTGGCTTAAGCCGGCGTTGTTCGAACGAACGCGCCTTCCATCACCGGCTAGTGTCTGCTGTTGTTCGTAACGCCTGCGTAAAGCGTAAGACGATTCCATTATACGAAACTGGGTGAATTTTGAGCGATTTATTGATTCCGCTTAGGGAGGTGTCGATATTCCGCGGGAGATGATTTATGGGGTTTGGCACTGGCGACGTGGTGCCAGGCTTGTTTAATTGCAGCTCCGGTTGATTCCATTCCAGCACTTTGCCTGTCTGAGAATCTGACAAAGCAAATTCTGACAAATGCACTTCTTGTTGGTAACCAAGTGGGACGCAATGACGTAAACCTGTAGTGCACACGGAGAAATCAAACTACCTAATTTTTGGGTCGATTTTACTCAAAGCTGAGTATATCGAATAAACTAGTTACCCAAAATTAGGTTGTTTTCCCTCTTTCCCTCACCGATGTTGTAAAAAACAAACAGAGATGCATCTACCCAACGGGGGTCCTTGAGGCCAATAAGCCAATTTTGGGTAAATGCAGGATTACTCAAATTTGGGTTGAATGAGGGGGGGTCTTGGGTTGAATTTACCTACTCTTAAGTAAATGTTTTTGCTGGAGGTGAAGGCAATTTACCTAGTGTGAGTTTAATCGATTTACTCAAATTTGGCTTATTGGGCCGAACTATGGGATTGCGTCAAAAGAACTCAATTTTGGGTAGTTTGACGGCTCCGTGCACCTCCTAAAATGTTCTTGAATTCATCGTTAGTTAAAACTGTACCAAGTCTGAAAACTTGACCATATTTAAAGTCGCAAGCCAAAATTCAACGACTTTTGAACATTCTATTGAAATACCAGGGAAACCAACACTTGCAACTGTTTGCATTTCCAACAAATTTCAATCCAATTTCTCCCTCCCCCGAAACGGTATAGCCAAAAGCCAAAAAGTCATCTCTGCAAACAACGACCCTTCCAGCTAGTAGATGACGACAACAACGCAACGCAGCAATGTGGAGTGATGATCCACTGTCAAAAATGATGATTCAAGCAAAATCTCAACCCTTCCGTATGTTGGTCCTCGTTCGATGGCATCAGGCGACTGTGATGGTTGCATTGTTGACGAGATTTTTTCCTTCCACTCGACTCTATACAAACATCTCATTGTATAGGATGCCATAGGAGAATGCCATTGAGGTGAAGTGCGAGTTTGTTTACCTTCTGTCGTGTTGAGGGTTTGAAACAATACATTGACAGACACAAAGAAGCAGATGCACTAGGTAGAAGAAGAGTTTTCCAAATTTTAAACTTTAAGAAGTATTTACAGAATTATGTGTAAAACAGGATTCGAATGGATCCTAGCCGCTGTAAATTCTAGTAAGGGGCTGTTCATAAACCACATAAACCAAAATTTGGTCATCTCAGACCCCCCCCCCCCCCTCCCCCATCGTTGACTTTTGTCCATACAAAAATTTCAAAATTTGTATGGAGCGTAGACTTTGGCTAGACACCCCCACACCCTCCCCCCAAAAAGTCTACGTGGTTTATGAACGGCCCTTTAGATTCATCGCTGCTTAGCCACGACGTAGATATTATCATAAGACACCTACACTCCCGATCAAAAGTTTGGGGTCATCTCTTTAAAACCATGTCTTTTTATATTTGTATGTTAACTTAAGTTAAAGTTGCCGTATTTTCTGAAAAATGAATATAAAGTTACTGCAGTGTCGAGACCAAATTTTCAGATGAGAGCGGTAATATAACCTATTTTCTATTATCTTTCAACTGATTTTTACCGAACTTAACTAAAAAATGTGGGATTTTTTTAAGTAAATTAACTCTTTATGCCGTCGAAAAGTTTGGGGTCACTCCTCAAAATGATGTATTCACCAAAAGTTTGGGGTCGTTATCGTAAAACATGGAAAAGTAATCAGTTGATATATTTGTTGTCTTTCATTCAATTTTAATTCTTCTTGGCTTATTTGAAACATAATGAATGGTACTTACTGCATAGACATTGAAACATACATATTTGTTAAAATTTACATACTTAACGTAAAATTGCATCACTTTTTTAATGTGGTGAATGTGTTAACTTTACATAACATTTTTGTTTGCAAAAACCGTTGAATACGTAAATTTAGTTAATTATCTTTGAAATGAGCCAAAAAGAAACAAAATGGAGCTATAGATGACGAAGATATCGGCAAATCACTTCTCCTTATTTTACGTAAGTGACCTGAATCCGGGCTCAGATTTGCTCCAGCACGTCACAATTTTGAGTTACACCTCAATTTATAGGGTAAAATATGCATTTTTGGGCTGTTTTGGCTGCAAGCCATCTAACATGGGCATATTTTTTTAAGCAATTAAAAGGAAAATTGGTCAATTAACATGTACATTAACGACTCATGCAAATTATTTCGTTTTACAAAATCGAATTTGATTGTTTTAAGCGATTTTTGTTAGGTACGATATTTCCCATACAAGTCACCCTCCAAAAGTTGCATGCAAGTTTACTTACTAACATTAGATACTTAAATCTACTAAATTTGATTTGGTAAAACGAAATATTTTGCATGAGTCGTTAATTTAGATGTTAATTGGCTAAGTTACCCTTTGATTGGTTAAAAATATATTTCCCTGCTTAATGACTTGCATATTGCATATACTTGCACATATTTTGCCCTATAAATTGAGATGTAGCTCAAATCTGAGCCTGGATTCGGATTCAGCGGCCCAAAATCTGTCAGAGACACATGAGTTCGCTCTTGAGATAAAAATATGTTGCGCTGTGTAATCGCTGCATCTTGACGTTTGTATTAGGAAGATTTTTTTTAGTAGATTAAGGTAACCATTATTGAGCGAGTAAAGGCGCTTAAGCCTAGGCATAAGGGCCAGGACATAAGGGGAAAATACCTTTTTCCCATCCCAGGAAACCAAGGACCAAGGAGTGACATTAACCTTCTTAGGAACGTCACTCCCACCGGTGATATTTCATATTTATGATACGTATACGGAACGGTTGGTACGAGATGTCCCCGTTTTTTGTTTTCAATAACAATAACAACGCTGCACAGTAGGCCTGGCCGCTTTAATTCTTGCACTATCTCCGATGTGCTGCAAGGATAATTAATGACAAGAAAAATGATGGAATTAGTCGTTTCTATCATTTTCCAGGATTCTTTTATGAATGGCTGTGTATGTGTAGACTAGACTAGACTAGACTAGTATCGAAAAATGTTGGTATACAAACTCTTTATGTGGTGCTGTCATTGAAAACCCCAGCTGGTTACCCAAGATTATTCGGAGTAATTTCTAAAACAATCTACAGGGGATAGACAAAATGATCGGAACAGGCAAAATTTTCCCTTCTCAAAAAATTTTTAAATTCCTGTAACTTTTCGAACAGTGCATCAAATATTCTCAAATTTTTACTGTAAGTTGATCAACTAGCTGTATATCAGTGTACAAAATTTGAAAAAGATCGGGCTATTCTGCACGAAGTTATAAGATTCTAGAAAAAGGTATTATTTTCCGATAGCCAACTTTGAGTTGTTATATCTCTGGATTCAATGAACCGCATGCAATGAAATTTTGATCATTCACGAGTTACACAATAAGCTTTGAAAAACTTTTGACCTTACTAAAAAATCTTAACACGGAAGAAAATTATTACGATTAGATTATTTTCCTGATAAAACACCAAATTTTCTTAAATTTCAACATCGTTTCAAAATTCAAGATGCTAGATACAGTTCATTTAAATTCCCTCTAATTGTCTTGAATATAAATATGTTTTGAAGAAAAGCAACAACATAGCCGGCAGCAAATAGAAAAAGTAATGGGATGCATATTAAAAATAGACCAATTTAATAAAAAATCATAAAATAAATGGAATCGTTATAACTTTATCTCTTGTTAATAATTTCAAGTTGAGTCAAATGTTTTTCAAAGCTCATTATATAAGTCATAAATGATCAAAATTTCATTGCATTCGGTTCATTGAATCCGGAGATATAACAGCTCAAAGTTGGCTATCGGATAATAATACCTTTTTCTAGAATCTTTATAACTTCGTGCAGAATAGCCGGACCTTTTCCAAATTTTGTACACTGATATACAACTAGTTGATCAACTTACAGTAAAAATTTGAGAATATTTGATGCACTTTTCGAAAAGTTACAGCAATTTGAAATTTTTTTGTGAAGGGAAAATTATGCCTGTCCCGATCATATTGTCTATCCCCTGTATACATGCACTTTTGAAAAAAAAAATCACTTATAGTATTGGAATTATTGGAAGAATATTTCAAAGATACCGTGGTAGATTTTCAAAAAGAATAACAGGAAGGATGCCCGGAAAATTTTTTCACGCGATTTTCTAAAGGGATCCAATACGAAAATATTGAGGAAATCTATGGAAGGTTTCCTAAAGAAATCCATGGAAAGTTTTCAAAGAAGTTTTTGGAGAAATTTTCTAAAGAAATCTCTAGAGATGAGAGATTGTTTTTCGATAATTTCACCAAGAAACTCTGAGCGGAATTTCTAAACAAGTCTCTGGAAAATTTCAAAAGAAATCCTTGGAGGACGTTCTTAAGGAATTCAAGGAATATTTTCTATTAAGATTCTTGAAGAAATTTATGGAGGAATCTATATACTAATGCCTGATCAAATTCATGGAAAATTGGATCCTGGAATCTTTCCTGGAGGAATTTATGAATAAAACCGTGGATGGCTTTCTAAAGGAATCCTGTAAGAATTTTAGGGTAGAATCTGTGGAAGAATTTTTGAAAGAATGCTTGGTGGACATTGTGACGATGTCCATGAAGGAACTTCTGAAGAAGAATTCCCAAAACAATCCCTGACGAATTTCTGTGGGAGTCTTTAGAGAAATTTCGAAGGTGGATTATCTGGAGAAATTTGTTAAGGAATTTTCAAAGGAAACTTTGGAAGAATTGCAGATAACCCCTGGAAAACAAAGAATTTTCTAACGGAATCCCATGAGATATTTCTGGAAAAATATCTATGGAAACCCCTGAATGAATTTCTTAAACAATTTATGCAAGATTTCCTAAAAAAAATCTTCGAATGATTTTCTAGAAAAAAAAAACTGGGGAAGCAATCCCTTGAAGAGTCCGTGTAGTTACCGGCTTCGAATAGCACTACGGACCACCTGTTCCGGGACTAAAAGTCCACCAAACAGGTAACCCCAATCCAAGGTGTCAGGCGACCCGTGCTGATTTATGAATGGTTGAGGGGGTTTAAAACTTGCTCGATCTTTAACGGAGCCCGTAGCGTGGGAGGATCACCTTTTTAGGTTGCGTTGCCATAAATGATCTACCAAATCGAACCCTAGTTCTAACTGCTTCCAACTAGTGGAACATCATACTTTAGTAATCAAAGGAAAAGACGTTGGTCATGTAATATGGACAAGTGAAATGTCTCGGTTTTAGGTGTGGCCGAGATGTTGAAGATCCATCTCGGCCACACCTAAATCCGAGACATTTTACTTTTCCTTATTACATTACAAAAGTATTTTCCTTTGATTACTAAAGTAACATGGGTTAGTATTCCTAATCTTTTATTTGGTGTACACTGATTTGAAACAGAAAGGACTAGGGTTCCGATGCATTGTCAATATCGGTATCATTTCTTGGCGTTCTCGTTAAGGGATCCGATATTGACTGAAAAAGGAACACAGTTACACTTTTGCATCCCATTTTTACTGAAAACTTCAATTTAATAGCTTTCAAACAAAAATAAAGAAGTTTAAATACGGTCAACTGGTTCACAAGTTATGGTGTTTTGAAAAAAAAATAGTTTTGAAAATTCTTGATTTTTGGACCACCCTATCAAAAAATTTGTCACCTTAATGACGAAATAAAAAAAATACGGGTTTAAAAGTTTTCGATAAATAAAAAATCACGATATTCTAAAACACACTATATCGTTTTTCTATGGAATGGCTGCTTAGTGTATAACTATACGCACACAACACGTTGAAACTCTCTAAATCTAAGGCGCGACAAATTAAGTTAGAACAATTTTGTTGAATTCTTTAATGTTCCTACATACAGGACTAAAAATGTATGAAACAAAACACATAAAATTCACTCATAAATTTGAAAATTCTCGCGTTCTCGCGTATCTACAATGATCGATTTCTCTTCGTCGATTTGCTCTTCAGATTAATACGGGAAATACGACTAATATTCGGATGATCTCTCGGTGTATTTCGAAAAAGGACGGCTAGGACTATCATCTAAAACAACAAAAACAACCAAAAATGATTTCCTCACCAAGTTATTATTCAGAGAGAAAATCGATGAAGAGAAATCGATCATTGTAGATACGCCTGTATGATACTAAACGCGAGAATTCATTTAATTCTATTAAATTTATTTAATTCTACTAAGTAACAGCCGATTGCAGAGTTCGTGGGGTAATATCAGGCAGGATTCATGGGCGAACGCGCTAAAACGGACCAGATGTTCGCCATCCACCAGGTGTTGCAGAAATGCCGCGAATACAACGTGCCCACACATCACTTGTTCATCGATTTCAAATCGGCGTATGATACAATCGATCGAGAACAGCTATGGCAGATTAACCGTGGTTCCCTCAAACCCACAACAAGCTAATTAAAACAACACGGCGCCGAATTCGCAAGCCTCCGCCTCAAGCACATACTCGCTCTTTTGATCCAACAATCCGGCAACTTCCGCTGACAAAAAATCTGTTTCACTTCATTATATCCACCCTGGCAGCCCCATGTGGCATGTAGCTTTGTATGTAATGTATTGTGGCAAGGTTTGCACGGGAAAAACTTTTCCTCTCAAAAATTCACTTTCCACGCTTACGGCTTCTACGGAAGCCAGTCTCAGGACGCGAAGCAACGCAACGAAGAACCGTGAAGGGTGGCAACATGTTTCGGTGTTTGCAATACGCGGTTGAATCATGCGGTCGATTCAACACTTGCTGCCACCTCGGAAACATAAACTAATTTTCCTACTCACACTTCGGCTTCTTTCCCGGTGGCGGCGTTGCACTGGTTGAACCTGAGTCGGCGATGGCACCAACACCTCTGGATAGAAAAGGGAAGTCAACAAAACTGGAAAAGATTTGAACGTTGCGTAGAAGAGGGTTGCCAGGCCAGGGACATTTTTAATAGGAAATCTGTCAAATTTATTTGATAAAATGTCAATATTTACCCGATGTCAGCCAGAGACGCCTCAATAAGCGACACGGGGTGGAATGCTTGAGTGTGCTATAGAAGGAGTGTTTTTTTTTTCTGGTTCTGATTAGAGTCAGCTCGGTTCTTCGGCTTCGCGGATGTAAGATTTATATTAGAAAGCCATATTTTATGTAATAAAAAAAAAAAATAGTTTTCATATCCAATAACAAATAAAGTAAAGTTATGTTTTCAAAAAAAAAAAAATAAAAAAAAAGACATTTACACCGTCTTTCGCAAGATCAATCTGAACATTAATAACATTTGACAACGGACAACACATATTCCGTTTGACGAATAGTTTTCCCCGACTGGAGCGGGAATCGAACCCACACTCCGAGGCCTACGAGACACCTAAACGACTGACGCCGCTAACCGCTCGGACAGGAAGCACACAATTTAAAGATTCGGGAAAGACAAGCGCATTTCGCGTAGACCTAACCCTTCTAATTCTTCTTGACCGAACGTCACGTCCCACAAGAAAAAGAACCTATATCTCAACTTTTTTCTACTTCGAGAGCTTCACAGTTATTAAACAATTACCATTTCATTGTTTATTGTATTATTCATTTATCTTGTGACGAAAAGATCCTGGACTGACGGCGAAACTACATCCAGACACCTTCAGCATAGTTTTACAGACCCAAACAATCATTTAGTCTATGGAATCATTATGTCTAGTTTTTGATACATGAAATTCTGTTCGAAAAAAATGGGGTGCCGGACCCCCTCAACTATCGTTAATGGGGGGATTGATACCTATCTATCTATCTATATATATAAAAATGAGTTTGAAGTCCCTTTGAGGCAACAAAACTCACGAACGGCTGAACCGATCAGGATGACTCTTGCATGGTTTGATTCATATTCATGGTGGCTGTGTTTATAAGTAGAAAAAGTTATGAAAATCAAATTAGAAGAAGAGAAATTGTAAAATTACTGAAATTCTTATGAGCGGGGAAGAAATTCGAAGCGATTGCAATAAAACTAATCTAGAGTGCGGTGCCAAAATTAGCGCACAGCAGTTGTCAAACAATCACAACCAAAATGGCAGTACAACGTCTGCCGGGACAGCTAGTTTCACATAAACGGTAATGGATTCGGAATGAGAACCATATTCAGAGGCTGCGGTTATCAACGAACCCACATGTACCAATCCACACATCATAGAGTTCGAAAGACTAACACGTACCATTCAACGAGAATGCAAATTCAAATTAAAACATATGTTAATCTATTATTTACTTTTAATCGATTTTTTTGCTGCTCTAATACGTTGCATTATAGAACGAGTTTATTTTTTATGCAGGGAGGCACTTCTCAAATGATCAGCTCCCAATAGATCAAAAGTTTTTGAATTGTTTTTTTTTCGCTTAACGTTTTTTACCTATTACCTTTCTGGTTTTGTTTGGAGCGCAATATACCTAGGGGGATTAGGGACATAATGGACACCCTAATGGCCAATTTCTTCACCCTGGCTTAAGCGTTAAACCAGGCTCAACTATATGGGTAAGCCTGGCTTACCGGTTAAGCCGAGGTGAAGAAATCGACCCTAAGCAAATTAGTACGTTAGGCCTGTATAACAGATGCCGTTTTTCTTTTTTAACCTGGGTTGGAACTGGATTGGCGGAAAATGTGTAAACAAACAACGCCAAACAAATTTTAGTACAAGCGAAACCGAAGTCGGGTTGGGGTTGAAACTGTGATCTGATCCAGTTCCAACCCAGGTTGGAACTGAATAATAAAGAAAAACGGCAAGAGTAAAACTTAACATATTATCAGTTGCAGAGGCGCCTCCTCCACATGTTCGACCTGTTCTTGGAACGGGTACGCGCTGAGAATAAAATTCATAAAACAATGTACAAATTAAATTAAATTTAAAATCCCACATCGCGCAAACCCTAATTGTCAAATGCCGCACTAGGCACCATCGTCGTTCTCTGGTTATGGAGAACGGTACAGTTCAAGCTTCTCGGTCGGTCAGGTTCGTCATGCCATGCTACCGCAGTTAGAAAATAAACAACCCGAGCATGAGGGAGCCGATTTGTGTGCTCTCTTTTGATTTCCCGAAGCCCCATGCTACCGGTTCCACGATTCATGCGAACGTCGAAAGCAGTTGCCGGACTAACAGTTTCTTCACCTTTTTGCCTCTGATTGGCAGCGTTCATTCGAATTCATTTCACTTTACTCTGTCTCTCATGGACTTATCCACCGATGAACCGAATTCATCGCGGTCCGAGAATTTTGACACTAGAGCGGGGCCGTTCCAATCAGAATTGGGCGATTCTGATTGGAACAGATCCCGCTCTAGTGTCAAAATTCTCGGACCGCGATGAATTTGGTTCATCGGTGGATAAGTCCATACGTTCTCCACTCGGTTAGAACCTATAGACGAGTGCACCGATGAACTGAATTCATCGCGGTCCGAGAATTTTGACACTACAGCGGGGTCGCTTCCAATCAGAAGTGAAAGATTTCCAATCAGAATTTAACAATTCTGATTGGGAACGACCCCGCTGTAGTGTCAAAATTCTCGGACCGCGATGAATTCAGTTCATCGGTGCACTCGTCTATAGGTATATATACAGCTGCTGTATATATACAGCTGCCTTGCGACGTTTTCGTTGCATCTCCCACTTCTCAGTGGGGAGAAGTTCTCACATTCATACACGTACACGTCAAGCTCAATAGTAAGAAATCAAAGCTTGTTTTTCTCAGAGATGGCGCCACCACATTAAAAGTAAAATCATTTTTCTTGTATGGACAAATCGCTGCCTTGCGGAACAAGTGCAAGCCAGCGATTTGTCCATACAAGAAAAATGATTTTACTTTTAATGTGGTGGCGCCATCTCTGAGAAAGACAATCTTTGATTTCTTACTATTGACTGAAACTTCAAATAATTCTGTTTAAAAGAAAAGTGTGTCGAACAATTTATACTTTTCCTGATGGGAAATAAAGGATTATTATATAATTTCTGCTACAGAAACATGCAATTTCAAACTTTGATTTTACACCATTCAAATCAATTACATTATGAACTTAGCTTGGCTTCAAATTTGTGTGAACGGTTATTAGCATGTCGTTTACAGCCAGATGGCAATAGACGAGTGCACCGATGAACTGAATCCATCGCGGTCCGAGAATTTTGACACTACAGCGGGGTCGTTCCCAATCAGAATTGTTAAATTCTGATTGGAAATCTTTCACTTCTGATTGGAAGCGACCCCGCTGTAGTGTCAAAATTCTCGGACCGCGATGAATTCAGTTCATCGGTGCACTCGTCTATGAGCGCCAAAACCACACATGTAAACAAGAAGATTTTCTTCGGGTTCTTCAATGATCAGTTAACATGTGTGTGTAGCTGAAGCAAAAAAAAAAATAAAGAATGAATGGTTGCAGTGCGGTTTCTCGGTTTGTGATTCGTTCTACGCAAGTGGGGAACAAGTAACACGTTGTCAACTGGTTCCGTTTTTACAATTTTGAAACGGTTAGGGTAATTCATGTATTTTGGACAGGCTGAGGACAACATTGAAAAAATCGTCCCCTAGCTTCCTTAGAAAGCAATTGATTATTTTGCAAAGTTACTAATACGCTTATAATATGATTGTACTTTGCGTTCCTGGTGACAAAAACCTTAACGAAAGCATTTTATGCTAAGAAAATCACAATTTACACTCGCCTGTTAGAATTGCATTTTGGACACCGAAAATACGTTTTGGACACCCTCAGGTATATATAATTTGGACAGGGCAATTATCTTAATGTTCAGTTGTGAATACTGCTAAATCATGGAAGTAGCATAACTTAACAAATATTTTCTTGCAAATAATCAAATTTGTCACCTTAACAGGCATCTATTTCTATAACTATTACAGTTTTTGTTAAAATCGAGGAAATATCGCCAGACCCACAGAATACGCCTCCAAGTATGCAATCGCAGTGCATCCCCATGCAGTTCGTCAGATGACCAAAATATATTTACAGTAGAAAACTTGTAATGTATTTTGGACACTGCCTATTTTATGCGTTCTAGATGAATGTTAAGAGATTGGCTGCCTAATGCTTCTTTATTGAACATGTTTCAATGCAATAAGGCTTTTAAATTTCTTACAATTATTATTTCAACGATTTTGAGGTGAATATTGTATGTGACTGTGAAGTGTATGTCGTCTTGCATAACTGTGCATTTGAGGGGTTTTAGTGAAATTATTTACATTTTCGATAATTTTGAAGTAAATTCTTAATTGTTAAGCGTATTTTCAACGTAAGTCATCAAAATAGGGTCTATATGATCCAATAATCGATATTGAGAAGTATCCTCTTTTAGTAGCTCTCCGGAACAAGGCATACATCGACGTGCATGTCCAAATTATATACATGTCCAAATTATATTTTTTACCCTATATTCTCGTTTGAGGCGTTTTCAGACAACTGAAAGGGTAAATATGATCTATTAAAATATTACCCAGTCATTATAAATATAATCAATATTTTAGATGGAGACACCAAACTGTGAAAGCTGTATCATTGAAGACTTGCTGGAGAAGCCGTTTTCTTGTCGGTCGATGGAGCAAAAACGCAGCTTGGCTGCACGCGCCGTTCCGAGGCCCAAGATGGAAAATCTGAAGTCTTACTATTCAAAAGGGACTAAGAAAATCACGCGAAACTTTTGTGTTGATTCATATGAGTCGCACAAATGGCTGTGTGAGTCGGAAAAGTTAAATAAACTATTTTGCTGGCCGTGTTTGCTTTTCCGCGGCCCTAAGGATAAAGGTGTATGGTCGAAAGCAGGGTTCGTCGATCTGAATCACCTGTCGGCGGCAGTGAAAGCCCATGCGTCTTCCGGCGACCATATAGATAATTCTATGGCACTTAAAACTTTCGGTCGCCTTCGGATCGATGAAGCTTTGGATCACGGTCGAGAAGTTGCGCGGCGAAACCATAATCTCTTGGTGGACAAAAACCGCAAAAATATGCGCACATTGGTCGACGTAGTTTGTTTTTTGGGATCGCATGGTCTAAGCTTCCGAGGACACGATGAACGCGAAGGATCATTCAATCGAGGAAATTATAAAGACTTCTGTTCCTTTATTGCATCAGCCGATCCTTGTTTTGAAGAATTTCTCACAAGCAACGTGTTTTCTGGAACATCGGGTACTATCCAAAACGAGCTGATCGACTGCGTTGGAGAAATGGTTTTGCGCGAAATTCGCCAAGAGGTACAGACAGCAGATTTCGTCTCTGTTCTTTTGGACGAAACAACCGACTCGGCGAGAATCTCCCAACTATCATGTGCGCTGCGTTATGTGAAGAAGAATGGTAAATTCATGGACAAAATAATTCCGTAGCATAACATATATCACAAATTAATGTCTTGATTACAGGTCAACCGGTTGAGCGCATGGTTCGGCTGGTGGATGTAAGCGGCGATAAAACTGCGGTAGCCCTTGCGAAACAAGTGGATATCTTGGCCGAAAAGTTTAATCTGACGGCTGAGAAAATCGTCGCTCAAACGTACGATGGGGCTGCAGTAATGTCGGGATCAACGGGAGGAACACAAGCCCTTGTGAAACAGAAATTTCCGCGAGCTGATTTCATTCACTGCAGGGCACATGTGCTTAATCTTGTTCTCTTGCGGGCTTGCGTGAATGATAGAACAACTGGAAGCTTTTTCAAAACGATGTCATCGATTGCTTCTTTTTTCTCGCAGTCGTCAAACGAAGCCACGAGCTCAAAAAATTCATGGAGGCTAAAATTCCGAATGTTTGCCGAACAAAATGGGCATACACGTCTCGCATGGCGAATATTGTGCAAGAAAATTACACAGAAATCTAGGTGAAATTTTCTTGGGGGATTCAGACTGGGACAGCGACACCTGCGCATTGGCTAGGCTAGAGGCTTGCATTCTGCAATGCTGGAGTTTAACTTCGTGTTCCAATTGGAAATTTTCGGTGCCATTTTCGCGCACACAGATGTTCTCTATGAGGTGTTGCAAAAAAAGGAATTGGACATGATTGAGTGCAACAAGAACGTACAGTCGTGCCGTGAAAATATTCAAAAATTGAAGACCGAGTGTCGCAAAAAGGAGATATTGAACAAAACAATGACCATCACTGGAGGTAGCAAAACTAAAAATTGCGATGAGTTGTATGAGAAAATCATTACCAACATCCTTACTGAACTCGACCGCCGCTTCCAGTCCCTCGATGCTTTCCGGTACGTGGGACTGTTGAATGCTTCTAAATTTGAATTGTATGAGAAAAATTTCCCAGCGGATTTGGCCCAGTCCTTAAAAGCTAATTTCGGAGAAAATTTTGATATGGCCAAGTTGATGAACGAATTGAAAGTTTTGTACACCAAAAAGGAATTTGAGTCAAAAAAAAGTTTATGAAATCCTCAATATTATTTTGGAGGAAGATCTGGAAGAAGTTTTTTCGGAAACTTGCAAGCTGGCAAGGCTGGTGTTAACTTTGCCGAGCACTACAGCTTCTGTAGAACGATCTTTTTCGGTACTGAGGCGGCTAAAAACGTATTTGCGGTCAACGATGGGTGAAGAGAGGTTGTTTAATTTGATGTTAATGGCAGTTGAAAGCGAATTGTTGCATACCGTAAAGCAAAAACCTGCGTTTTATGATGACGGCATTGATCTATTCGCGAATCGAGTTCAAAGGCGCATAGCATTATTATATAAGTAACTAATGTAAGTTTGCAATGGAAATAAAGAAATTAAAAAAACTCATTTTTTTTTATTTATTTACTGAAACTGTAGTCTGTAGAACAGGTTGGTCAACTGACCACGAGACGCCTCTGATCAGTTGTCCTACAACTTTAACTTGTTTCCTAAGTTTTTCAATCATTTACAGCAGGTAGAATGTCTTTATTGTTAAGAAATAATGAATTGTAAACCGTGTGTTTTTCAGGGCTGGCAGGCAAGGTACGGGGTGAAATGGACACTAGGGTGGCCCACACTTATATGAAAAACAAAACTTTCGAAAAAAAAAAATGCCAAGTCTTACCTCCTAAATCAGTTGTTTTGGACTTCCACAAGCTACGTTCAAAATTTGAGCAAAATCGGTTGAGCCTAAGGGGGCGCTCAAAACGCTTGAAGTTTGTATGGGAAAACTTGGCCAAATGTATGCAGAAATTTTAAGTTTTCGAGTTTTGCCGCTAGGTGGCGCTGTAAGCGTTCAATAATCAAACCCTTTGGTATTATTGTAGGTTACTATATGCCAAACAACTTTGTCGAAGACCGCGAAGTAATCCGACGGCTGTGAAAAAAGTTATACCCTAGGCAAAGTGAGGCAAAGTATTGAGATTTCATAATTGATATTATTCCTTTACATGTATTGGAAAAATAACAATAAAGTTTATCCTCACTTTTCCTAGGGTATAACTTTTTTCACAGATGTTGGATCACTTTGCGGTCTTCGACAAAGTTGTTTGGCATATAGTCACCTACATTAATACCAAAGAGTTTGATTATTGAACGCTTACAGCGCCACCTAGCGTCAAAATTCGAAAACTGAAAATTTCTGCATACATTTGGCCAAGTTTTCCCATACAAACTTCAAGCGTTTTGAGCGCCCCCTTAGGCTCAACCGATTTTGCTCAAATTTTGAACGTAGCTTCTGGGAGTTCAAAACAACTGATTGAGAAGGTGAGACTTGGCATTTTTCGAATTTTTTGTTTTTCATATAAGTGTGGGCCATCTTAATGGACACCCTTGTATATTTTATGCTAATTCTTTGGTTACATCGACCAGTTAAGTAATTTGCCTACGGAGATCAATACCACAGATCTAATACTTCATCTAAGATGAGTTTACATAACATCAAAGTTAATTAAATAAACTTTAGGCTAAAATAATTGGATTGATTTTTTCCAAACTCTCTAAAACGCCTAACAGTATGCAATGCGCGTACATCCATTCGTAATAGTAAAAAATCAAAGCTTGGTTTTCTCAGAGATGGCGCCACCATATTAAAAGTAAAATCATTTTTCTTGTATGGACAAATCGCTGGCTTGCACTTGTTCCGCATCGCAACGATTTGTACCCTGGGGCAAAAGGTTGCAAATTAGAAACAAAATCATTATACCTATGCGTTTCTTCCGGATTCATTACAGTAATAGAGAATTTATTACACCACCATACAAATTTCAAGTTGTTTACCTTGTTGTTTACTTCTTTTTTCCTGACTGGCATGTTTCACCCAACCCCCTGAAGAAAGCGTTAGTTCTTGAAGCCGCCGCCTTTGGTGGGGCGCCACAGGTTTGTTTACGAAATTTCAGTCTGCTGACCAATCTGCTACGTGCGGAAGCGAACTTTGTCGTGCGAAGATAAATTCGTGAGCGAAAAACGATCATTTCTACGTACTGTTCAATGGGTTTAGTGTTCTTTGTTAAATTTACAAGACGCACAAGCATGAAAATACATTTAAACCATTTAAAACAACACTAAAGTCAATTAAATTTGAATGTCGCACCTGCTCCAACAGAAAAAATCACTGTGTTTTCAGCCTTATGCAACCGCCGATTCAAATTAGCACCACGTCCAGCACCATATTTTTGGCTTCAATCCAGTTGTATGTGGATGACAGCCGTTTCATGGGGTTGGTTTCACCCGTGTTGCGCCTGATGTTTCGGTTTCGAGTGGATATGTGCCAGGCGGCGCCGCTGTATATGTGAAAAACACATGGAACACGAGCGCCGTCTATGATTCAGTAGCGCAAACTATTCTGCTCGTTTACACTGTTATCACGTTTACCGCATTTATCAGAAAAGCGCCACTACCGGCACTTTAGCATAACCGCAGCTGCTTGCTTCCCTTTGCCAGTGTTCATTTCGCCCCGAGTCGACTACAACATTAAAATTGCTATTTTAAGTAAATTCTGATCAAAAATAAAATACTTCATCCATTGCTAAATCTTCGAAAACATGTAGATAAGGTAACAATTTACTTGTTTTTATGGTGGACACACTTAAACACTCGTAATACCTTATTTGATGCTTATTCGAAATTATAAGAATTTCACCATATGAAAAACATATTTCAATTTCAATGTTATTTCGGTTATTTTGGAGCAAAATAAAAGGTAGTTTTGAAAAATAGAATCATGACTTATTCCTTTACACATATGCATTAAAAGTTTTACATAAAACTCAACGGTTTCGGCAAAAACAGGGGTGTCCATTTCGCCCCGGGTGTCCATCATGCCCCTAATCCCCCTACGTGCCAAAAAATATCATTGCGATATTGAAAAAAAAACTTAGTAACTGAAAATCTCACATCAGATATTTTCGATTTTTTTGGCCCTCGAAAACATAAGGAAACATATTTTTGTGTTTTCTTTTTCGTTAGTTGCAAAGGGGTGTAAGTGACCTTTTGTCGAATATGAGTTGAGCATATCAAAATATTCTACAGGCTTCAAGCTTCAGTACTTTATAAGATTGTTTTTATCTTGTTCAGTTAAATTATAATAAATTAGAAAAAAATGGTTCGATTTGGAAACTCCATACATTTGAAATTTGTCACTTACACTCCTTTACTTATAACCCCCTCTCACTTGTAAAAAAAAATCCTCCTTTGTGAATTTTTTTTCGCCCTACTGGATGTATGAAAATTGTTTATCAGATATTTTTTTGATAATATTTCGTTCTCATAAGAATGCGAAGTATTTCCTTTCTAATTGTTTTGCTCTTCCATAAATCTTCCATAAAGAAAAAACTCCTTTGTGATGTTAAAAATTTATTATCGAATTCTACCAAATATCAGCCAAGTATTTTTTTATGTTTAATACTGTCTTTACTCGAGCAGGAATGAATAACTGACACAAAACTGGAGCATACCGAAGTCAGGTATCATACCAAGACCAGGTATTGGTCGGTTATCGAGGTATTGAAAATAACTAATTTTGGTATTTTGTAGGTATTGATAAAATACCTTTTTGCAATTTCTCATCGTAATAGGCTGTTTTACCTCACGCAAATCTGACAGGAAAAGGCCTACTTTCCCACACCAAATTAACAGTGCTGTAATGGTTCATTACAGCACTGATTTGCGTTGCGTAATGAACCATTACAGCACTGTTTTCAGTTTTGGTCAACTTCTTGATGCTTTCTGGACGCAGTTTGGAAAAATGATGACAACTGCATAATATAACCTATTATGATCAGATTTTCTTAAACATTGACTGTGAGCATCAGTGTGCAGTTTGATGAAAAAGTTTTGTTGAAAACTATCCTCAAGGGTAATTTTTGAAATTGCAAAAAACGTTGTACGCAACTCGGTGCAGAACTCGATTTTTCCAGCACTCGTCGTAATTATCCAACTCGGCAAGCCTCGTTGGATAAATGTACGACTCGTGCTGTAAAAATCGTCATTCTGCACCTTGTTGCGTAAACTACTATAATGAGTTATTGGTATGGTGTTGAGGACTGATTGGGGTATTATTCAATGAATTAAATGCTTTGACTGTTTTCCTACTCTCCGCATCGACCAATGTGGCGCTAGCTTCTATGCGCGAAAGACCGCTAAAAGTAAATCGCAAAAATATTGTATGGCGAATAGCATCTAATGGCATATTTCTCGAAGTGAAACACATTATTCGAAAAAATATTTGGTAGCGGTTGTGCACAATGATGACCGGTTTGGTGCCTACCAAATATTTTTTCGGTAAAAGCTTTTCATTTCGAGTTTAGATGCTTTTCGCGATACAAAATAAAATGGTTTTACTCCTGCTGAGCAACATTGAACGCACTCTCTGCCGGTAGTCCATTATGAAAAATCGCTATTTGTATGGAAAAATCACCGAGTATTATTTAGGTATTGCCATACCTGATGTCATTAATGAGGTTTTCAAAACTTGGTTGATTCGCCACATTTTTTTTGGGATTCGGGTTACAAACTTGTTAGAAAACTTGATATTGGAATAGTTATTTGTGCAACAAGTTGCAAAATGATGATTTTTTCAGCAGGAGTCGTAAATTTATCCAACTACCTACAAATTTAGTGTAGAGGCAGCTGCTGAATCTGCTTTTGCTTTTGCCTGAGCATAACTGTTTGACAACGGAAGCTCGATCATTGGTGACGCCTACTACACCATAGCCTACCTGATCAATCAAAAAACTACGCCGACAAGCATGAGCCCGCGCACGTGGTTCCTATTGATACATGTTTGTGTAGCTAGAAAAGATCGCACTAAATGGGTATTTTTCGTAATTACAAAAAACTTTGTATGCAACTCGTTGCAAAACTCGATTCGGGTTACAAACTTGTTAGAAAACTTGATATTGGAAATCGTCCTGATTCAGATTCGAGCTACTCAATAGATGTAGAGACAGAGGCTGAATTTACGGAAGGCACGGTGTTGAGTTAAAAGTTCGTACCAGCAAAAGTGCCGAAGAGTGCTACTTTTCAGCACTCTTAAGAGTAGTACTTTTCGGCAGACTTGCATTAGTGGTGAAAAGTAGGACATTTCAGCATACTTCAGTCAACTTAAATGTTCAACTTTTTACAACGTAATTGCAAAAAAAAATATTTTTTTGCTGTCCTAAATATAAGTAATTTTTTAACCCCTTAGTTACAAGAGAATAATTACTATGGAAATTCTCAATCAAAAATCCTTCAGGTTTTCTACGGGTATTTCTCATCATTCTTGGGGGTTGGTTTGGGCTCCTGGGTTCCTTCCGGGTTTTCTCCAGAAATTCCGGGTTACTCCAGTGCAAAACAAAAGCATTTTTTCGGGTTTTATCTAGTGAACCCAGGATTATTCTAGAAATTCCTCCTGGGTTTCTTCATCTCGAAATTCCTCCAGGAGTTTCTCTCACGTTTCTTCCAGGAAAACCTCCCGAGATTCCGTCAAGAATTCCATCCGAGATTCTTCCAGGAATTCCTATTGCGATTTCTCCAGAAATTCCTCCCGGGATTTCTTCAGAAACTCCTTCCGGGATTCCTTCAGGAATTCTTTCCGGGATTTTCCAGGATTTTCTTCCGGGATTCCTCCAGGAAGTCCTCCCAGGGTTCTAACAGGAGTTCCTCCAGGAATTTCTCAAGGTATTCTTCCAAAAATTTCTTCCCAGGATCCTTCCAGGAATTTTGGATTTGTTCAGGAATTCCTACAGGAATTCTTCCAGAAATTCCTACCGGGATTCCTTCTGAGATTCTTTCCGGGATTCCCAGGCCCGAATTAAGAATTGTGGGGGCCCGGGGCCCGAGCGGATATGGAGGCCCCTCGGAGAGATGACCAAAAATGTTTTTCCTTATTTTCGAACAGTACTTGAGCAAAATGAAAAATAAAGTTAATGTTAGCAACCAAAAAATGTTTTTGTGGGGGCCCCTAAAATGTGGGGGCCCGGGCCCCCCCGGCCCCCCCTTAGATACGGCCCTGGGGATTCCTTAAGGAATTCCTTCCACGATTCCTTCTGGAACTCTTTCCAGGAGTTTTCAGGATTTCCTTCCGGGAATCATCCTCGTGAAGGAAGTCCTTCCGGGATTCCTCCTGGAATTCTTCAGGAGCTCCTTCCCAGGATTCTTCAAGGAATTCCTCACAAGATTCGTCCAGGAATTACAACCGAGATTTTCCCGGCATTCTTTCTGGGACTCTTTCCGGGATTCCTTCTGGGATTCTTTCAAGAGTTCCTTTCATGATTCCTCCAGAAATTCCTTCCGGGATTACTTCAGGAATTCTTTCCGGGATTGCTCCAGAAACTTCACTCTAGGAAGTCCTTCCGGGATTCTTACAGGAGTTCCTCCAAGAATTTCTGTTGGTATTCCTTCAGAAATTCCTTCCAGGATTCCTCGAGGAATTCTTTCCAGGATTCTTCCAGAAATTCCTCACAGGATTCGTCCAGGAATTCCAACAGGAATCTTCCAGAAATTACTACTGGAATTCCTTCGGAAATTCCACCCGGGATTCCTCCAGGAGTTCCTTCAGTGAGTTCCCGGGGTTCCTTCAGGAATTTCTCAAAGGATTCCTTTGGGAGCTCTTCCGAAATTCCTTCAGGAATTCCTTCCGAGATTCCTTCAGGAATTCCTCTCGACATTCCTTTAGGGGCTTCTTTCCTTGATTCCTTCAAGAATTCCTTCGAGATTCTTCGCGAATTCCTTCCGGAATTCCTTCAGGAATTTCTTTCGGAACTTTTTCAGGATTTCCTTACGGGATTCCTCCAGAAAGTCTTCTCGGGATTCCTCCAGAAAGACCTCCCGGGATTCCTCCTGGGATTCTTACAGAAGTATTTTTTTTTATAAATAAGGATTGCAATGTGTTATCACATTACTGCACAGACCATGTAGGGGTAGGCGGGGCAATATGGACACCCGGGGCAGAATGGACACCCTCAATATTTTGAAACATGCGAACTTTTTTGAACTTTTAATGAATGGAGAATATAGTCCATTTGTCTAAAACGTAGTTTCAGGAAAGAAACATTCGAAATTAAAATTATACTTGATTTTACACGAAAAAGTTGCGTCCTCCGTTTTTTTGTGCATGGAAATTATAATTTTCACACCATCTAAAATAAGATTTAGTGATTAATTTATTGCAGGTCAATTAAAACCTGATATTTCTAGAACACATGCAAGTAGTTTTGTTGTATCTACATGCTCAACATGTTTATATTTTCTTCTTTATTATAACAAAAAACAAGTTTGGAAATATCTTCTGCTGCCGGGGCAAAATGGACACTAACCTTTTTGAAAGAAGCGGCAAGGGAAAAATATAACCTAAATCTCAAACCAACCAAATTCTTCGATTTCAGTATATTTTCGGTTAAATGTTCACTATAGTAGACATAGAGTGAAACAAATTGGTCAAAAACCGACAGCAGTGTAAAACAGTTGTTTTAGGCACAGCTGTACATGCCGACAAAAACGAATCTTTATCCAAATCAGCCTGAATTTAAATTAACTGAACAAAAATGAACTACACAGATAAAAATAATGAGATTTACACGTCATGTAAACTTCATGTGTCATGTAAACTTACTGTTATGATGGTTTACATGATATATCATGTAAATTTGCGTTATATGTCATGTAAATACTCAGAGTCATGATGAATTACATGACATATAATGTAAGTTTACATGATATTTTATGACATTTACATGATATGTCATGTAAACTTCTGTGATATCCCACGCTCCAATTATGTGCATCATATGTCACACAATTTTACTTCCTTTTTTCGATCTGTGTACTTCGGCGTATTATTCATCCATAATAGTTGTTTTGTAATGAAATGACTTTGTAGGTGTAAATAATGTACGAAATTCGTGAAAGTCTCATGGTGTCCATATTGCCCCATGGGAGTGTCCATTCTGCCCCGTATGCGTGAAGACGGTTATGAAAAACTAACATTTTTCAAAACACTTTTTGAGGTGGATAAACCATTTTTCTTCGTGAGCATTCTTATGCAATAGATGCTAAATAGACTTTAAAAGGATGCATGTATCAAAAAACTAAACTTTTTTGACATCTTGCCAGGTAAAGTTGGCGAAAACCTTAGGGTGTCCATATTGCCCCGGCTTCCCCTAC
Source organism: Aedes albopictus (assembly GCF_035046485.1). NCBI lineage: Eukaryota > Metazoa > Arthropoda > Insecta > Diptera > Culicidae > Aedes > Aedes albopictus. Next base: position 296,024,298 of record NC_085137.1, read on the forward strand.
ATAAAACTTAAAAATATAATAATTAACCCTCTAATACCCAACCCCGCCTTTAGACGGGGTATAGTTTGAGCATTTTTGTAATTTTTGTTTCGTGAGAAATAATTTTTTTTTTATATTTTTGGATGATATTTAGGAATGTTTTGTATATCTCAAAATGGTTTTTGGTGTATTTTAAAGTGTATTTACATTTTTTAAAAATCAATGAAAAATTGATGTTTTAGTTACCTTTTAGAAGTCATTGTTTATTTTGTATTGAATCGCTACAATTAACATATTTAAATTTTTCCCAAATCATTCTATCCTAGTTTAAAAGTTTATGGGAATCGAATGCACTCTTTAATTATTTTCCTTAAAATTACAAGGAAAATAAAATTTTATGTGAAAAAAAATCAAAATAAAAATATTTCAACAATAATCATGAAATCTCAAAATGTTTTCTTCTCAAAAAATCCGTACCCCAAATAGGCTTCCAAGAAAAATATAAAAGTGTAGGGATGTTCAAAATTAAAAATTAGAAAAATCAAAAACTGAAATTCACGAAATCGAGAATTAAAAAGAATCATCTTCCAAAACATGTTTAAATCGATTTTAGATGACGAAAAATGATATTTGGATCAAAATCAAAAATTTGGGTATTAGAGGGTTAAAATAAACGAATTTTATAAAACATAACCAAACTACTATTATTGTTTAAGCATGATGTAGAAAAGTTCAATTGTATTAGTATGACGTTTCCGTATGCATAGAAAGCAACTGCCCACGCGCCAATATAATCGTAGCGGTGCATTTCTCAAGAGATAATAAATTTAATTTCAGGCGTAATATTTACGATTATTGTTTCTTTAAATTACAAATAAATCGACCGATTCAAATTTCGCTTTTAATTTTAGACTTGTTTCCTTCTGGCACGATTTCTTTACAATTGCAAAGGGATTTGTTCCAAATGCACGGATCCTGGTTTTTATTGTTTGTATTTTAAACCTTCTCTCCACGTTCTCAAGAGTGGCCGCACTCCGTCGTTTTTTCTCTATGTGCTGCCTGACTGCAGCATGTCCCTATTTTTCGCAAGGCGAGGGTCTGCCCGACAGAAGCGGAAAAAATCACCCCTGTAATTTTTTTTTCTTCCTTCTATTGCGGGCCATCCACCTCGTTTCTTGGCTTTCAAATCCAGATCCCTATTCGATTTCACTCCGTTTTTCCTATCCGAATTCGCTCTGGTCCTTTCGGTGGCGTTTGGACGACCGGTCGGAGACTGCCCTGGCCCGGCTGCGCCACAAAGGCAAAATTTAAACTTCAAATTTGCCTCTATGGGTGAGTGCACTGTCATACTCATTGACTTCTAATTATTTTCTCTGACTGCGTTTTTACTCGTGCGAAGCTCGTCGAAGACAACTGACTGTGGGATGCTGATTGTAAGAAAAAATGCTACCGTCTATAATTCCTAGAATAAAAACTAATGTGTCAGAGAGTGGAACGACAAAGGAAGAAGAAAAAAACGTGAGGGGTGATTTTTTCACCCTCCAAAAGACTTGCTCCCACACTGCATGGAACCGCGCCGCGGCGTGGTTGATCGGATATCGAACGAAGATATATGACTAGGAATTTCGTCTCGAAACCTTGAAGAATGTCAGGAAAAAGGAGAAGGAACGTTCGCGCTATTCAGTGAGGGATGGCAAAAGTGCGGAAGAAAATTGCAACCCAACCAACAACAACGCAGGACGTGACCTAGCCATGCATGTTTGGCAGTGATGATAATTGGAAAATTGGGATTTTTCCTGGGAAGTTGGACGAGTGAAGGTTGTTGGGTTTGCAGGCTTTAAAAATTTAAGAAGTGAAGCATTTCGTAAAATGGTAAGTTAACAGCCCGGAGCGTCCAAGGAAACTCTGGCAACTCTTCCAAGGATCAATCGATGACGAAGACCGCCAGCTAAGAGCTGTGGGCAAAGTTGGTAGTGCAGCCTGAGCACTGTTGTTCTTCTGACTTCAGCTAGATTGGGGATGAACGTCTCGAGCGTCTGTTACCAAGGAGCTGTGGGTCAATCAGTGTCAGTTCTGGCATCCAGTGCCAGTGGCTGAGTGGCTGCTGCATCATGCCCAATTAAATCCAAAGTGGTTAAAAGATTAGGATCATTTTTTTTTGAATAGAGCATAATTAATGTACACTGCTCAGTGCTCACACAACAAGAAAGACGCACTCTACTCGCGGTTAAGGCAATCGAATGATAACGACCAATGATGCGTAAGCTTTGCAGCCTCCCGTGGTATGTTAGTCCAAAGCACTTTCATCCCCCGCAAAGATGTTCATAAAGCCATGTGGAGATCACTCGACCATCAAACAGAAAAGCAAATCAATCACGTTGTAATCGACTGTAAAGTCTTCTGCGAGTTGACTAATGTCCTCACATACCGCAGTGCGAATATAGATTCCGATCACTACCTACCTATGTAGTAACTGTACGGGTGCGCTCAAAACTTTCGACGGTTATTACCACGCGTAGAAGTCGCCGAAGTGAGCCGTGACAACTTGGAGCATCTGCGCAACGTAGAAGTGCCTTAGACTACACGCAGAAGTTAGGCTCTATCAACGGAAGAACAGCTTGGAGCAGCTTCACTTGAAGATGACTGGACTGTAGGGACATTTGAACCACCATAGGAACCACCATACTATAGTACCTCGGCAGCAGCACTAGGCTCAGCAGTCTTAATCGCAGAAACGACTGGTATGACGTAGTCATTTCTTCTGCTGCTTTGGTCCTCCATGTCTGCGCTCTCCGCACCATTCAGATGTTCATCGTAGTGCTGCTTCCACCTTTCGATCACCTCACGTTCGCCCATAAAAATGCTCCCGTGCGATCTTACACATTTCGGCTCGCGGCAGGAAGCCTTTGCGAGATGCGTTAAGCTTCTGGTAGAACTTCCGTGTTTCTTGTGAACAGCACAGCAGTTCCATTTGTGCGCACCCCGCTTCTTCCAGGAGGCCCGTTTCTCCCGACAGAGGCGGGTTTGCTGTTTCTGCGTTCTTTTATATCGTTCCACGTTAATCTGAATCCCGTGCAGAAATACAACTGCCCTCGCTGCTTTCTTCTCTTTCAAAACCTCTCATCGTCGAACCAATCGTTCCTCCGGCTTCCTTCCACATTCTCAACGTTGCGTTGATCTCAGCTTCGTTGCTGATGGCTGCTTTTATCGCTCTCGTCCGGCAACGCTATCTCGAAATTCTGTGCGTATGCGGTGGTGCAATCTGGTTGCTTCAGTCACTCCAGATTATACCGAGGTGACCGTTTGTGTACTTACCTTACCGGTCAGTCTAAGGCCTGAGTGTCCTTCCTCTGCTGTACGTAGGATCCGTCTCCAGTCTACTCGGTTCATGGCTGTGTGTCTCCAGTTCCGCACTCTGCAAAGGGTCCGCAAAGCGTCCTCCACTTAATCGACCCACCTATTTAGCTCGCTGTGCACCACGTCTTCGTGTATCGGCCGGATGATTCTCGAGAACCATTTTAGTCGGGTTGCTTTCGACATCCTGATGACGTGATCCGCCCACCGTAGACTCCCAATTTTCGCGGTATGGACGATGGTTGGTTCACCCTTTCCTGCAATACCTAAAACCCAGAATTTCAATCAAAGTATCCTAATTTTAGTTTTTATTAGATGGAAGACTTTGAAAAAGACCAAATTTGGAGACGCTCAACCCGAGAGCGGTCGCGTCGTGTACTAAGTACACGCACCATAAAAAATATACGTATGTGATGCACAGCATGAGCGCGGCGTTGCTGCAGGTAGTCAAAGACGCGACTGCTCGAGGGTTAATGCATCATTCCTCGAAAATCATGATCCAGGACTGTGGAACGCTTAAGCTTCTTGCTCGAACAGAGATTCGGTAAATTTCATGTTCGAAGTCATTGATCGGTTGAGTACAACAAAATATATTTAATCTATAGTTTTGTTCTTGGGCTTTTAAATGTTCAGCCAAATAAAGCACGAATATAGGAAGAACGCTCATTGATTGAGCATCAAATGATTAATCCGATATTATATGAACCCCCCTTCAGCTCCTTAGACACGTTTCTTTCCTACCTCAAGACGCAAAGTTAAGAGTGAAATAACTCACGTCCTTCGTCCCTGCTTGCGTTACATTGGACAACGTATCTACGAGAAAATTTCATCCTTCGCATCCTTCATTTCCCTCGATGATCCTCGTTCGTTCTTACATTTTTCCCCGAAGCCAACTCCAGCGTTATTTCCCCCCGGCTGACTGACTGCTTGTTTTCCTTATCGCTGATGTGATAGAATTTTTCCGATAACTTACACGGATAGTTTTCAAAGGCACGCGTGTGTTCCAAAGCACGAAAATATACACTCTGCTGGCTGCGCTCTCTCGTGTTGAAATGGTCCGGCAGAACAAACAAAAATGCCGATGAAAAAGTAGTCGGTGGATGTGCGGAGTGGGACGCACAAAGTCACACACACTGACTGGTCTAGAAATTCCTGAGATTTCTTGCCATCAACCCGGCGCTACCGTGGAACGTGATCCATTTCGGTGGCGTGAGTGAGTGAGAGTTGGAAGAAATTTGATTAAAGAGTGAGCTAAACTTTTTCCTTTGCCCTTTTATCTTACGGTTGATTCCTCGAACACATTGGATGAGCGATGAAGGTCGGCAAAAGATTGATTAAGCAAGTTAATCAGGAAAGATTTGGACGGTCAATTCAATTATTTTGGAAAAAAAAGTAGGGCCTATAGGATTTAAGGCAGGGCTGACCAAATTTATTTCATATTTTAGGTATTTTCAGTTGGTACAATTTTAAAAATGCCTGGCCACGTATAAAATGGATGGCACATGGCTGCAAAACGGTGAGTCGATAAAGAGAGCGTCCAACATAGCTCTGGTCCTCACAAGTTTCTACATCATCTTCCACGGGTCAAGCGATGACAAAGACCGCGTCAATTGTGTCAATTGGTTCATAATTGACTGCGTTATAGTGGAAAACAGACGAATATAGAAGCCACCGCCCAAGTGGCGCGATACCCTAGATCCATCTCGCCTGTATAGACAATTTTTTTTGATTTTTTTTTTATATGTTTCGTAACAGAGCTTGAATTTGTGTAAAGTAGGTAAATGGGAGTGTGTTGATTAGTGGAATATTATTGTCAAACACTCCACCAATCCACATATTGGTTAATATTTTACAACACTTTAGGTATTTGATATACCGCAACCAGGTGATCAACGTACTCTGTTCAATCTGAATAATAAAATTATTCCAACTGCAAATAGTTCTCATTAATAACAACAATAATGATCATATAATAGAATAATTGATTGATTGGTTGTTTATACACTCAAACACTCGTTCTGCCGCACGGCTCAATCTGTCGCTCCACCTGGGAGTTCGGTTTCATTGGGGCAATCGACGAAATGCAAACTAGGCAGCTATATGCGACTACAAACTAATACTTTTCTGTCTAATAACACTAGTTTACAGCATTTTTGAACTCGGTAAGATGATGATCGTTTTTGGAGTAGAATCATGCCCTGAGTTCGAAAACGCGAAGGAAAAAAAATACAGTAGAGCGGAAATTTTTTGGACTTTCCATACAAGGTTGATGATTTGAAATCGATTTTTGTTCTATTTTTAAGCAAAGTCGCTCACTTCACACATCTCATTCTCCGTAATCAATGCTCCGATTGAGCTGATTTTTTTACTGTAACTCGCCTACATATGGTATGTCAAATAAACGCCGAGAAAGAATTTTTAAATTGTATTTTTCTTATTGAAAAAAAAAATACATTTCTTCATATATTTCTGGAAAATTTGCTAAAATTCAAGGAGATTGTCCCCAAAACTCGCCAATATCTTGAATTTCATCAATCTGACGCAAAACCTGCATTTAGATGATCAAATGGTATTATATTCAGCTTTTATTTTATGGAAAAAGATTTAAAATTGGTTGAACAAAACGGAAGATATTTGAATTTTATTAATTTCCAAATTTTGAAAAGTTGTAAAAATCGATATTGAGCTAAAACTCAAAAACTGTTCTACTTTAAATTTTTTGAAGCACGGTTTCGAAATCAGCGCTAAATTATGCTTCAAAAATTTTGGTCGTTGACAGAAGTTCATGACTTTCATTTTATTTTGTAAACTAGTGTAATGGGACGATGCTTCCGATGTGAGGAAGGTGGTGAGGGAGGCTTCTAATGCTGCTTGCGCAAAACCACGCCAAATCAATTGCTGCTGCACCAACAACATCGCCAACAATAACATCAGCTCAGCGCCCAGTCGTTACGAATGAATAAACTAATGATTGGTCGCGAATGTGCGAGTAAAAAGAATCGACGAATAAATTTAAAATTTATGACGTGCAAATTAGATGAAGCATTATTATAACACGAATTGGTGACCCCCCACAACTGCTTCTCTATGCATTCCCCTCGCCAGAGATCCACTAACAGGGGGCATAACGGTACATTGCGCGGATTTATTAGGATCAATTATAACACATATTGTGTGTGTACTCTGGCGAACGCAAACCTAATTCCAATCAGATTCCAACTCCCGTGCAATCCGAAAGCATATAGACATAAACACATATCGATGGCAATACAATTTTAATTAGAAAGATTGATGCTGTTTACGAATTTGGCCGGGCACGAGCTCTTATTCCAAATTTCGCCAGGTGAATAATGCATCGGAAATTGAGTGCTCTGTGGATAAAAGATAAGTGCTTGTGGATGATGGCAACACTGCTGCGGGAAGGCGGCAGTACGCTAATTGCTGGCCGAGGTAATTGTGGATCGCTATGCGCTTTGCATTAATAAGTAGTGCAATTAAATTTTGGCAGCAGTTCTATTGCAATACAAAGATATGATAAGAGATGTTCAACTTTTTGTTTTGCACCGATTAAGATTGTTTTAAATAAGCGACATTCACAACTACCACTGGATTTGGCGTTGTCTATGGAGCAGATAACAACCAAGATGTATTTATCCTTATACTTACCTTGATAACAACCTTTCACGGTAGCTGTTAACCTTTCATGACGCGCGCTGTTGTAAAAAGTACAACATACCAAAAAGACCAAAAAACCTCGCTCATCGTATACAGCGCAAGCGCAGTGCGGTTTCGGTTACTTGATGGTGCGTATCCTGAACGGTTAATTGTTCTACCCAACTAACAATAAGGGGCTGTACACAAATTAAGTCACGCATTTAGGGGGGAGGGGGGATTTTGCAGAGCGTGACGACCCTTACAAAAAATATTGAGGTCCCATACAAAAAGCGTGACATAGGGGGGAGGGGGGGTTGAAAAAGGTCGACTTTTGCGTGACATAATTTGTGTATCACCCCTAATAGCTAAATGACAGCTTATTCAGTCAAAACTCTTAAAATTAAGTTAAAGGGCGGATTGTTCATCTATTGTTCAGCAATAATGTTTGTTACTTAAGGCCTTTTCTTGTGTCATCACAAAATGGCTTCCTTAAAATCATCATCCAAATTCAACTTTACACAGTATTGCACTAATACATTTACGTAAGAAAATCGACGCTTACCTTTTCTCTAAAATTCTTCACTTCACGCAAGATATTTTGAAAAGAAATATCGAACACACTATTCCAAATAAAATTCTCTTTCGAACTATCTATACCACAAAGAAATATTTTCACTCAAACTTGAAAATTATTCAAATTTGTCTCAACCGCACCAAGAGTTCGATGGCAATGTTTACCACCCACCACAGTACAGCGACGACGTCAGCAGCGCGACGCGACGGTGCCGTCCGGCGCACAATCATCGATCATTGGACGCAGATCTTGCGGGCCAATTCATCAATAAAATCAATCAAAATCATTGAAATAGTCAACTCAAATTTATCGATTATACGTCGTAAAATCGAAAACTTTTCTTCGAATGATTATTGTTGTACTTTGAATCACATATGATAGTAATAAAAGCAAATAATTTTTATTTGTGAAATCTCCTCTGCACTGTCCGCCAACACTGCTGCTGCTTTCAAACATCAACAGCGGAAGAGCATACTAAGAGTATGCGATCATTTTTAGCTTATTACACATAAAATTCGGTGTTCTTCGTAATATTGAGACATGTTTCATTGTTATTCAGCAAAACAGAGTAGTCTACTGCTTGAATTGCTTTTAAATGATTAATAATCTTGAAATGTTTACATTGGTGAAAGCGAGACAAAGAAGTGCTATTTTTGTTTGTTTGTTTATAGCACAAATGTAAAAAGGCAACACCACTACTGTTGCGCTCGATGATTGTTAGAAATTAGAATCGAAAAAGTAGTGCTGAAATAGGAGTGATACAGGGAGTCACCTTAATACTTACTATTAACCGGTGCAGACAAATGGCCAACTTGGAAGGAACTGAGGAAGATTACAAGTGGTAATCGAAATACGCGTATCTGTCAAAGGATAAGCAAAATAGAGCGGAATTAAAAGGTACGAAACTGATTACACTCATTCGAAGAGGGTATTCTGCTTAGAGGGTTCGAAAAGTCGGTACAAGAACATATAGATAAGTTATTTTGCGAAAACATTCTCACCAGCTGCTTTGTTTATTTTGAACTGGTGTTGGATCACTTCATACTTCTGCTGCTCTGACGTAGATGTTTCTTATGTTAACTTGACCGCCGCGGGCAGAGTTCAAGTACTGACGATCAAAATGTGATATTGGTTTGTTTGAGATAAGAGGTAAAAGTACCAAAATAATAGCAAAAAATTGTTCTTGAACCATCTAACCAATAGCAAAATATGATATTTGAAGATCAATCAAATAGCTCACTACTATTGGTTAGATCTTACCAAGATCTAAATGTGCTATGATGATAATGTCCAGGAGTAAAATTGAGATATTATTTTAAGTACTTTTACTTCTTATCTCAAACAAACAAATATCACTTTTTGTTCTCCATATCAAAATATGCAATTATTGAGCTTTTTTCCTCTGCTCGGGCGTGCCTGCGTTCTGTTCGCACAACAGGTGCTCATCGAAGTGATGCTGCCACCTTTCAATCACCTTAGGTTCATCCAAATTGAGTCTGGCGCAAATAAAGTGAATGTCAATTGAGGTTCCAGTGTTTTTTTGGCCATTATTTTCTGCCGGGTCTAGTTAAATTTTCAGAATGATTTCACTTTCAGTTTGTCTCCTTCCTAGACTGAAACGGACATCAACCGAAAGTCATAGTGCTACTTATTCTGAATGATTAATTGAGTACTTGCTTTTGCTTTCGACCTACCTTCGACTCGGAGTCCATCCACCCTCCGTTCAACCTCATTGGTACATATTTTCATGCAAATTTATGTTTATTCGAACGTTTTCCCTTTCCTTACACACCCACGCCGATCGTGTGTTTTATCCTTATGGTGCGGTTGGTTTTGGGCTAAATTGTCTCATTTGTGGTATGGAGAAAGAATCGAACCGCACTTCCTCTTCTCCTCGGTTTTCACCGATAGGTATGTACGTAGTCCATTGCTTGCGTCAAAAATGAGACACGCGTGGTGCATATTTGCTTGCAGCCACCCACACACACCTACCGGCTCATAGAATTTTTGCACCCAAAAGTGCACGTTTGTCACATTCATGCAACGGCCGTCCACCGCTCGTCGGAAGTCGAAGGGGGACCATCCAACAGCGAAGGAACGACTGCCTTCGGCTGGTTTTGGGTTGTTGAACTTATTTCACGGTAAATTAGCATATATTGTTATTGGCAAATTGATAAGTACGTTCGACGACGAGATGAATTGTGAAGGAAAAAAAGAGCGAAATCAATCAGCACGTACAGATGGAGTTCGCAAATTGGATTTTCTTGTTGAAAATTAAGTGAAACGGATGGTTTGCTCGAGTTTTTATTTTTCCAACCGGAAAGAGCCGCTGTCGTCGTCGTCGTCGTCATCATCACATGGATACGGAACTTCTGAGTGCTGGTTATCAGATGGATGGATAGTGTCCACATTACTGTGAACTTCAGAGATGACTGTAGTACGCCGATATCAGACAGATGGACAGTTGTAATGAAAAGTTTAATTCAACAATAGTTGGTGATTGAACACGGTATAGACAGGGCAACACTTACCTGAAGGAATAACACTCGTATCCCCACCGTTGAGCTGAAGGACCGCGGATTTTTCAACGTATCGCTGCAGGAGGTGATACCTATGTGTAGATTCATTGGAAAAAAATATTAAGATACAAGCGGGCAGCAGCCGCAACTTTCAAAGATTTCTTGGATTTTTTTTATTTTCTTGACATTAGCCATCTGATCTACATACATAATTTGTCCTTGCACATCCTTAAGCAACTAACTATGCGCAGTCATCCGGTAAAGTCTGTGCGGTAAGTTTAATTTCCACGAGCTCCCTTGAGTACAGGTTATCGGTTCTACAAACCTAATCAGTCTGAAAAGTCTTGAAGTTTTTTTTCTGTAATAGTTTAAAACACGCCTGAAACGCTTCTGCAATCCCCCTGAAGCTCACCTAAGACCCTGTGAAGCCCCCTGAAATCTTCTTGAATGTCATGAAATGCCTGAAAATGCCTCCAATACTCTATTAACCTTCACATACCCGACCCCCGACATCTCATTTACAAAATGCTGGCATTTCGTCAAATTTCATCCGATTTTTTTGAAGTCGCCCTTAATCGATCATAAATTGGTGCCAGTTTATTACTCTCAAGTGGTCATGTAATATCCGGAACCATTTCGGAGATATTCCGGATTGTACTGGGGTCAGGGGGTTGGGGAGGGGTCTGTTTTGCCAAATGACTAAAGATTATTTCGTGTGTTATTGTGTGTTGAGAGGCCCCCGCGGAACCTGTTAGGTGTTCCGGAGCGGTCATATCAGTTGCTACAATCTTAAGTTATTTTTTTCTGTCGCATTCTCTTGGAATCATGAAGTTTGATACGTCGCACGGCATGTTTTAGTTGGAAATCAGAAATGTTCCCGATGTCACCCCCGTGCAACCTATGCTAGATGTTCTGGGGTGGCCATATTAGTTGAGGGTATCGTTTCTGACTCAGTCATTCGAAATCATGAAGTTTGATATGTCACACGACATGTTTAGGATGAAAACCAGAAGTGTCCCCAATGAGGCCCCCGCGGAACCTGTCACGGTGATCCGGATGGGTCAACTTATTAAACTTATTAAAATCTGATTATCGCAGTTGTGTTTTATTGTTCGCAATAAAAAATCCGCTGAATATCGATGGATTAAACACAATAACACACGAAATAATCATTTTTAGACATTTCGGCACCCTACCTGACCCCAGTACAATTCGGAATAACTCCGGAATGGTTCCGGATATTGCATGGCCACTTGGGTGTAATTTGCTCCAGGGCACTATCATAGAAACTGAACTGATATTTTGGCGATTGTAGTCAAAACTCAAAATGTTTAATGACCAACATACAAAATGTGTAATTCTGTATCACATATTCAAATTTCATCACTTTAGGTGTTTATTCTGATTTTTAAACGAAGTGTAAAGATGGGCTGCAAAACGGTGAGTCGATAAGGAGAGCGTCCAACATAGCTCTGGTCCTCACAAGTTCCTACCTCATGCTTCCACGGGTCAAACGATGACAAAGACCGCCAGCTAAGAGTTGTGTGCTTAGCTGGTAGTGCAGCCTGGGCACTGTTGTCCTTCTGACTTCAGCTAGATTGAGGAGGTACGTCCCGAGCGTCTGTTCACCAAGGAGGTGCGGCTCAAACAGCGTCTGTTCTGGCATCCAGCGGCTGAGTATGAAATGCTGTATTGCGTCAGCTATACCTAAGAAGGCAGCCCCTTCAACGCAATGTAGGCAGCGCGGCCCCGGTAAGGTAGCCTGCTGAAAACCTTCAAACACCCAGAAAAGCAATAGTAGAGTAAACGGATTGATTCAACGGCAACAGACCCGGCAACGAATAAAGGACAACGATTGGAAAGTCGGATCTTGGAACGTGAGAACTTTGAATGAACCCGCACGTGTTGGGCTCCTGGCTCGTGAACTGCGGAATGTCGGCGTTAACGTGGCCGCTATCCAGGAGATACGCTGGCCCAAAACTGGAGAACGCGAATTTCGAGCGGTGGATCCCATCGCCAACACTTCATTCAAGTACCACATCTACTACAGCGGCGGCGATAAGGCAGAACGCGGAGTTGGCTTTATAGTGATCGGGAAGCAGATGAAGCGAGTTATTCGGTGGAAGCCGATACAGAGGCCCGAACATCGACTCGGATCATTATCTTGTAGCCGCTAAAATTCGGGCGCGATTATCCAGCATCACGAGTTCAAGAAACAACAGGACGATGCGTTTCAATATCCAGCGCTTGTCAGCCGAAGGGGTTGTTGCACAGTACCATCAGAAGCTAGACGAGAGGATAGGAGAGACCAACGGATCTGGAGATGTCAACAGCTTATGGGGAAGTATCCACGAAGCAGTGACAACAACAGCGCAAGAGGTGATTGGTACCGCTCAGCGACGCCAACGTAATGGTTGGTTTGACGAGGACTGCCAACGAGCGACGAACGAAAAGAATGCCGCCAGAAGTCGAATGCTAGTGGCCGGTACCCGGCAGAACAGAGAGCGGTACAGGGTTGCAAGAGCAGAAGAGAAACGAATCCACCGCAGAAAAAAACGGCAACACGAAGAGAGTGTTATTGCTGAAGCGCAGGAAAGTATGGACAGGAACGATATGCGGAGATTTTATGCAACTGTCAATGGCGCGCGGCACAAGACTGCGCCAGTGCCCGCCATGTGCAATGACCGGGAAGGAAATTTGCTGACAGACAAAACAATGGTGGCAGCCAGGTGGAAGGAGCACTTCGAAGATTTGTTGAATGGTAGCAGCGAAGGAGCACCCAGGAACAGGATTAACATAATGGATGACAGTCAAGCAGTGGAACCACCAACACTGGATGAGGTTAAAAAGGCCCTTAAGGAGCTGAAAAACAGCAAGGCTGCTGGGAAGGACGAGATCCCGGTCGAACTTCTTAAGCACGGAAGCGAGCAGCTACATCAATCAATCCATCAGATTATTATAAAGATTTGGGAGGATGAAGAATTGCCCACCAGTTGGTTGGATGGCCTCATATGCCCAATCTACAAGAAAGGGCACAGACTGGAGTGTGCCAATTACAGAGGGATTACCCTTTTAAATTCGGCGTATAAGATACTGTCGCGTGTCCTGTTCAACAGACTACGACCTCTTGAGGAGTCCTTCGTCGGCGAATACCAGGCTGGTTTTCGTGAGGGCCGATCAACGACGGATCAAATGTTTACCCTGCGGATGATCCTAGATAAATTTCGGGAATATAACTTGCAGACTCACCATCTGTTCATTGATTTTAAAGCAGCGTACGATTCAGTGAAAAGAAATGAGCTTTGGCAGATAATGTCAGAACATGGTTTTCCGGCGAAACTAATTAGGCTGATACGCGCAACGCTGGATGGATCAAAATCAAGTATTCGGATCGCGGACGAAGTGTCTACGTCGTTTGTGACCTTGGATGGATTGAAGCAGGGAGATGCTCTTTCAAATTTATTGTTCAACATTGCACTCGAAGGAGCGATTAGGAGGTCAGGCGTGCAGAGGAATGGCTCTATCATCACACGGTCGCACATGCTCCTCGGTTTTGCGGACGATATTGATCTCATCGGCATCGATCGTAGGGCAGTGGAGGAAGCTTATGCTCCTCTGAAGAGAGAGACAGCGAGGATAGGCTTGACGATTAACTCTACCAAGACGAAGTACATGATAGCGGGTAGAGACAGAAGCAGGCCTAGTGGTGTTAGTGCTGAGGTAGTGATTGATGGGGAAGTGTTTGAAGTTGTTGAAGAATTTGTTTATCTTGGAACACTTGTGACATGCGACAATGACGTTTCTCGTGAAGTGAAAAGGCGTATTGCAGCTGCGAATAGGGCCTTTTACGGATTGCGTAGCCAGCTTAGGTCCCGTAACTTGCAAACGCAAACAAAATTCGCTCTGTATAAGACGCTGATTCTTCCGGTTGCCCTCTACGGTCACGAAGCGTGGACGTTAAAGGAGGTAGACCGAAAAGCTTTTGGAGTTTTTGAGCGCAAAGTGCTGCGGACAATTCTCGGTGGGAAACAAGAAAATGGAGTGTGGCGCAGACGCATGAATCACGAGTTGTACCAAGTGTACGAAGATGCGAATATTGTGAAACGTATAAAATACGGCAGACTTCAGTGGGCTGGACACGTAGTGCGAATGTCGGAAGAAAGAATAGCGAAAACAATATTCAGCAGAGAACCCGGTAGAGGTAGGCGACTTCGTGGGCGGCCGCGAACTCGCTGGCTGCACGCGGTTGAAGAAGATCTACGATCCCTACACGTTCGGGGAAACTGGAGGAACATCGCCCAAGACCGACGAAGATGGTGCTCTACTATACGCTCGGCATTGGAGTAAAGTTACTTTGTAGCCAACAAGGTATCAAGGTAGGTAAGATGGCCTATCAGTGATAACTACCCGCAATCGCAATCATTCCAGTTGTGATGGGAAAAGAAAAGTGACGGTGACCCGGTGACTCAACAGAGCACCTGTTGACTTGGATCGCACTCAGCCTATCAAAATCGGCGGTTTGCCTACCATTGATAGTGACAGAGAGCAACCCTGCACATATGACCCATCCGTCCCCAAAGGGTAAAAACGCCATGAAGCTCACCTGTTACCCTGTGAAGCCCCCTGATTCGTGTGAAGAATGAGCATAAGCATTATGCTCAGCTAGCACAATAGAAATACACTAGAACTTCAATGGCGCTGTAGTCACTTTTTTCAATTAATTATTTTATTAACTTTAATTGCAATAATTTACTATTTTAAGGTGTCCTTCTTGTAGAGGACCTTTTGTTATGGTAAACAAAATTAACTTGACACTTCTAGTACCGCTGCTGACGCTGTAAGGGCGAGGCAAACTAGATGTTAGTCACATGAACAGTCGCGACATTGAACTTCTGTGGCTAGTTATTCTACTGCTAGCACTAAAGCCTTCCCAGAAGACCTCCGGTAATCAGTGTCACTCTCTGACGCCGATGATTCTGTAACCGAGTCCCGTCGAAACCAAGGTCAGTAGAAGTACAAGTATAGAACGCTAGAGGCGCTGACTGTTTCTCCATACTGTGGCTGGGACTAGGATAATTAAACCATAGTAGCCTTGATTTTCGGAAGGCGTGGTTCGGTAGTACCTGAAGTGTCCAATCGTATTTTTCATTTTTTCCTATTTTTTGGTAAACAGTTTACTGAAGCGAATGTGTTGGAGACTGATCTGCCTTGTAACGGACATACTACTTATACTGATAATAATGTGAACTCTTTGAGAACGAGCAGGCTTAAGTTCTGTTCCTAGTTCAGAAGGAATTTCTCAGCATATCTTGATGCATCTGAATTTCCTTGCCTGAGAGGCAAAACAAATCCATTTTCTTAGATCGCAGTGCGCAGCTGCGACGAAATGACGATTCAAATGGCAGTTGCTCAAGGGGGAGACGCTCAGCACATTTCCACTTGTGCCAACTTTTTTGAGTGTGCCGCCAAGTATAGCAGTGTATTCCAGGGTGCCACGGTGTGCCACTGCCGTGCCCAGATGTGCCGTTCACGACAAACCGAAGGTGATTTTGATATTGCTTGGCAACCACCAAGGCCAGCAGCCTTATTTTTCATTTTGTAGGGCATATGAAATTGGTTACCTTGTTGTTTTTTTATCATTTTAATTCATGTCCCTCGGGGTGCCACGGAGTGCCGCACGGCACTTCAAGGCACATTGTTCTGAGCGACTACAGCTGTAAAAAGTTTCTGCCAGGAAACAGAGTTTAACATGTTTATTTATAAGTTTAGCTGAAACCCAGAATTGGAAGGTCAATTCGCGTTCATCTGGACTAATTCTATTGAATCTATTTCATTCAAAGCTGTATTTTAAAAGTCGTTCAACCAGAACCCTCTTTCCGTTCCATCTTGTGAGAATCCAATTGGAATTGAAATGATAAGGATCGAATCTACTCTAGGGTGTAGAAATCCGTAAGATCTTCGAATATTCTGGTTTTCTCAGTCTTTGAAATTTAGACAAAATCAGCAGATTCTGATGGTAGTTAAAAAACCTAGCTTGCGACATATCAAATTTCATGATTTTGTAAAACAAGAGTGTTGGACCATGTTTCCAGAGATTTCGGATACAGTGACCACTTCTCCGGATGTTCCAGAAACCTGGTGCCCCCAGTGAAGTGGCCACTTTCTGACCGGTTCTGAAACCTAGCTTACGACGTATAAAATTTTATGATTTTGCAAAACAAGAGTATTGTTCCATGTTTCTAGAGATTTTGGATGTACTTGGCCACTTCACCGGATGTTGCGGAAACCTGGTGTCCCCAGGGATGTGTCCACTTACTGAACGGTTCTAAAACCTAGCTTGCGGCATATCAAACTTTATAATTTAGCAAAACAAGAGTATTGGACCATGTTTCCAGAAATTTCGGATATGCTGGCCACATCTCCGGATGCTCCAGAAACCTGGTGCACCCAGTGAAGTGGCCACTTTTTGACCGGTTCTGAAACCTAGTTTGCGACATATCAAACTTCATGATTTTGCAAAACATGGCCCAATACTCTTTGCACCAGGTTTCCGGAACATCTGGAGAAGTGGCCGGTGTACCCGAAACCTCTAGAAACATGGTCCAATACTCTTGTTTTGCAAAAGCATGAAGTTTGACGTGTCGCAAGCTAGGTTTCAGAACCGGTCAGTAAGTGGCCTCTTGCCTGGGGGCACCTGGGCAAGCATGGGAAAACTCATTCGCTCACCTGAATGGTGGCGATACAAAATAGTCAAAAGAACGCCAACAACGCAATACTGAGTGAGAGCACGGCACACCATGAACGAAGGCAACACGAACGGTTCGCCACCGACGCCTCCGAAGCGAATCAGGAGAGAAACAAATAGAGTGTAAAATGAATCAGCTAGGATCGGTGAATACAAAAAGAACGTTCGCTCTCTCAACTACCGAGTGGCATTCAGCTGATTGAATCAAAACGCACTCACTGATTCAATTCTCAGTACTGAATGCTTCCACTGAACGCTAAATGAACGTTCCAACACGAATGCTCTCGCACCCGACTCAGAATGCAAACATTTGTTCAATATCGGTTCGTTCGTCTTCGGCACACAGACTCAGTAGCGATTCATTCGGCCGTCGTTGCTTGCGTCGCCCGGTACTCGGCGATTAAAAAGACTGGGCAATGAAAGTGGAAAGATTTTGCATGGCTGGGGGAGAAGCACACTCGCATCAGATTGTGCGTTGTTGTGAGTGAGGGATACGCAATAAATAAATGATTTTTTCCCATCCTTGCACCTGGGTCCGGAACATCCGGAGAAATGGTCAGTGTATCTGAAATCTCTTGAAACATGGTCCAATACTCTTGTTTTGCAAAATCATGAAGTTTGATACAGTGACCCCACACCGATGAATCACCTTTACTTTGTACACTATTTATGAATCACCATGTTGATCAAATGAGTGATCCATAGACTGTGGTCATTTTTGCCGATTCATAAATTGTGGGGTCACTGTATGTCGCAAGCTAGTTTTCGAAGGCAAATTATAGGTTGCACCTCTATCTGATAAGGAGGTTACCCCAGTACCCCCGGCCATAAATCCGGAACAACGGAAAAACCCGGAACCATGATATCGGTTACATAAACTATAAGGATTTTGTGATCAACTGTCAAAATTTCATTTACTTTCGTTGAGAAACAACTGAGAATCAGATTTTGAAGGTTTGAGATTGGGTGCAAAATAAGGCTCAGGCACCATAGGTGTTAAAATACGTTTGATTTTGTACAAAATAAAACGGCTTCGTACTTCACCAATACAGAGTCTCATATTTGCAAAAGATGCGTGGTCATATAATGCACAAGAAATAGGATATGTTTGCCATCAGTAATCTCATGCTCCCATATACACAGTTAGAAAAAATCGCCGACTTCGGTAATGTTTTACCGAAATCTCAACCGTTAAGTTTGTTTTACAGGAAAAAATCGGTAAAGGTAGCAACTTTTACCGAAGTTCGTTAGAGTTTGACAGATAAACGATAATATTTTACCAAAATTTGTTAAATTTTTACAGAATTTCGATAAAAATCCATTACCGAACGCTCAGCGGTTGAGTTTTCGGTAAAAATTACCGAATGCAATTAGCTGTGTACATCCTATTCTAAAACAAGCGATTACGACATCGATTGATTCCGATCTTTATGTTTTCATTGGTATTCACTTCTAATAAAAAATACAAAAATAATAAACAACAAAAACAGCGCTTCAATCCTTTGTTTTTCGTTGGATGAAAATGGGAGCCACATGCTTAATAAGGGAACCAATATCCTACCTGGAAGATCTCACCAAGTTCCATCTCCTGAGACGACCGGGCCTAGATTTCTTTCAATTGCTGCGTTCATGCTCTTGTGACAATATTACCTAGTTTCAGCTTCTGCTATTAAAACAACACTGTTAGCTACACTGTTTTCTGTAAGGGCGCACTATTTATTTCATTATCTTCTTCCATTTGCACATTGAACTGGTCAAACTACCGAAAAAAATGGAATTTATAGCAGCTAGGGAAACATGTAGATTTCAATGTGATGTGGTCCAAATGAATGTTTTTTTTTTTGTTTGTATTAACGTGTACAACATGTAACAAGGTAAATAATGTAATGATTTGCGACCATTTGGGCAGAGGCTCTTGTTTTGGCTGTAATTCAGCGGATTCAATCAATTGACTTAATGTGTTGTACTGAAATTCAAGTCTATTGGAACCTATACGCTATTTGTTTTCCAATAAATTAATTGCAAATAAAAATAAGAAAAAAAAGCATGGTGTAGCCATAAACTGCGCGGTCTCTAACGAAAACAGTAAAAGACGTTCTGAATCGTGTTTCAAATAGACACGTACCTAATTGAAAACCACCACATGAGTGGGATACATGCGTGCAGAAACGCATCAGACTGGAATCACGATCCGCGAACGATAAATCACTCAATATCAGTAATACGCAATGCTGACTGGAAGATTGACTGGAGAACTGGTAAACTTGGTCGATAACACTGATACACTACTCATATCCGGTGCGCCTTTCTAGTTAAGAACTACTGTTTCACAAAAAGGTAACACTTGTTCACATTTACAGAGGCTGTTCGTACATATGTTGAACACAGGAGCTTCAACAGTACAAGCAAAACATTTATTTTTTCTATTTTGTGCTTGCCAAACTTTCACACTATGTAGTGCCAAAACCATCTTGGCGGTGGCAGATTTGACACCCAAGGCCCCATGGCATCCGTTTGGTTGCTGTTCCAGTTGTGGTGGATAGCGAGAAAGAACCTCGGCAATGCGGATGATGTCAAACTTCATTTATAGCCCATTATTCATAATTTCTTTATAGTCCCGCAACATCGCAGCATGTTCAGTTGGGGGAGATTCTTCCCCCGTTGTGGAGCATACTTATGAACCGTGGTGTGGCATGTATTTTGTGGTAGACCAACAATTAGTGGCTGGCACCTGTAGCGAAATTGAACCAAACCACTGCTCTGGCATGGGAATTGGTTTTAGTTCTTGGTTCACAGTAAAACCGCTCAGCACTAAAATGTGTAAGCCCTACTCATAAGTGCATAATTTCCAGACCACACAAAAATGTGTTGCAGTTACACATTTTCAAAAACAGCTCGTATACTCGTCTAGATGCGAAATGTCGATATTTTTTTTGTTTTCCAAGGTCACTAGTAAACCTAGCTAGATTGCTGTACAAAAATTTTTGCGAATTTAACGATTTTGCGGACACAGGAGCTGATTTTGTGAATGTGCAAGGGTTACACATTTTTGGTGTAGTCTGGAAATTATGCACTTTTGTGCTGAGCGGCGTTAGCGTGTTGTTGAATGACATGTTAAACTTTTTGGAATCCATATTCGATTTACAGACAATCCTTGAGTTCCCGAGTTCCTTACATTAACAATATTGTGATACCGTTGACTCTTGAATAATGATTCGAGAAAAAAAATAATAAAATATTCTTTTCAACCTCAACTACAGATTCCTTTGCATCGTGTTTTGATCTCAAGCATGAATAGCTATGCAAAGCGTTACTTTTAATTCTACTATCTTTGTTCTTCTAAAGGTACACATTTGGAAGTTCATCGATTTGTCTGCCTATTTATAAAATTGTTTGGCTATCGTAAGCATCAAAATGCATCAAAATATTAAGTATCTCTTTACAGACCAGTTGTGCGTGACACTGTCCATTATTTAGGAATCTTGCATCGATCATCACTTCTCTCGTCTACACGCCAAATCAGCAAAGCGGATTGTGATAAAATTTATAGATTACTAACAATGATTATAAATTGGCGATTTAACCCAGTTATGGAGGCCAACCACATGCTGCAAAAGATATCGCACCCGGCCGCGGTCCCACCGGGTCGACTAATGAAGACGGCCTGTCAGCTCAGCAAGGTGTGGGGTTTTTCGCGGTCCGTTCAGCTAATTAAAAATGGAAATGCTCAGATCCACTCCTTTGGATCCTCTTTAAAATGGGAACTGCAAATTGTTTGATTGCTTGTTTG